>NC_074723.1:33472542-33582542 GCF_947242115.1 Biomphalaria glabrata
TTTTTTAAAAGATTTAATAAAGATCCAATTAGTAATGAAAATACTGATATCGAAAGGCATGCTATAATTTAGAAGCAATATTTTTTTAAAAATATTTAATTTGCATATTTAATTTTTTAACAATGTAATTTTTTTATTTATTGTGTGTTATTTTGTATAGTGTAATGGTCTTAGTAGCCACACTGTCGTCTGGAGCTGTGTTTACTTATTCCGAGCATGTTACACACGTGAACTTCTGAATCGTGACATTTTTACGAGCCATACAATAATGCAAAAAAATGTAAAAAAAAAAATTGTTTTAAAATAATTGTAAAAAAAAAATTTAAAAAAATGTAAAAAAATAAAAAAATAAATAAAATAATTTTTTTTTTTGAGTAAAGAAACCAATGATTCGACGATTTAAAAAGGAAACAACGTATATAATGTTAATTACCTTTTATTAATGCATTCGTTTCGTGGTACTACTCTAGTTAAAAGCAATAGATCTCAGTGGGTGACGAGGGCTAGTATTTCATTTTCGTTATATATATATTTGTTTTTGTAATATAATCTATGCTATACTGTGCTATTGTAGGCCTATTAAGAAACGACGTCAAACTGTATGTTTAATCCCCTTGTCATAAATGATTTCAGATGACAAGACCTCTTTATTTGGAAAGATAACCAGAATTTACAGCGTGAGTCAAAAATGACTTTAATACTTTAGTAGACAGATAAACAATGATTATTGATGATTATGTGTAAAGAAGTTTTGATGAATAGTTTGACAGCTAGGTTTTTATAAATGGAAGATTTCTATGTAATGTAAGATTGGTAATGTTTAAAGAACACAATTGTTTTCTTCTTTATAGTCAAATTCCAAATAAATAGTGCTTACATTTCTAAGACGAGTCTTCTTCGTTCTCATATCTACATGGCGGAGGGTTCAAATCACTAATCCTTTATTTGAAATGAACCGCGCAGTGATTTCCAGATAAGACAGGTTTCAATTAGTTTTTCTTTAATAGGTGAGTTTGTGGCTAGAGTCTTTTTTGGGCCTCTTTAAAGAGTTTACGTGTTTGAAGGACATGGTCAGCATTCTCTGGTGATGCTCCACAAGGTCAAGCCTCGCTAATCTCGACTTTTAGCTTCCGAAGAATATTTTATTTTATTTTGTCGTTTCCAGTTCTGAGGTGAAACATTATGCGTTTGGTCATAAAGGATATTTCTAGTAATTTAATATTTAAATACATTCTAATAAATTTCTTGCTAAATTAACAAATTTAAACAGCTTTAATTTTTAAAAATATCATACTCTTAACTTCTCTCTCTTTCTCTCTGTCTGACTCTTTGTCACTGTTTTCTCTTTCTGTGTCTCTCAGTATGTCTCTTTGTTTTCAAACTACTGTTTCATAAGAAACTCAGATAGAGTGATGTATTACAGAAGGCTATCGCTTGTAAGTAATAAGGATTTCGTATATACATTTTTCTTTTTCGGTCTGCATCGTTTCATTATTACTATCTCTCACAATGTTGTTGAGGCCCATGGCTATGTCTTCCCAGTAGTTGACATCGATGTCCACTATTTGAAAAAAAAACCCGTTTGATCATTATTATTATTATAGCTTTTATGCTTATAGCATGCTCAGAGCGTTTTGGTCCAATCTCATTTGTGGACCAGTTGGGGGAGGGGGAGGGGGTATCTAGGAGTTGGTTTTCCGTGCTGCCTTTAGGCGCCCAGTAAACACAACTCCGCCCGAGTCGGGTGTCGAACCTCGAGTCCCCTTCAAGTGCACTTAGCCTCTCGACCACGGGTGACCAGTTTTTTTTTTAAACCAGCTAGAAGTTGTCCATGAAGGATAACTCTGGGAAGTGTTTGTATTTCATGCTCCAAGCATAACCAAGAAAACGCCGGTGGCGCTGCTTGAGGTTGGTTTACATTTTGAGAAAACCTTAGCGAGGTATTATCTCATCGTTGTTAATTCGGTCTTGGCATACAATTTTGATGTTGCATTGAGATAGCGCAAGTAGAAGACAGTCAAATTTGCTATTGTTTTACAAAATTTGTCCTGTTTTTCTACCGTACGGAAAAAAACAACAACAACATGCATCAGAAATGGCGTCTGTTTTTTTTTTTGTGTTGGTTTTCCACCCAGATCCGTTGGCTTTGTCTGATAAAGAAGCTTTTCCAATGCCCTTTTTGATCTTCTCCTCAAGGGACAGACTGTCTTTGTATGTGGATCTTAAATCTCAACATTATTAAGCACCCAGCAGGGATTCAACGATAATACACCATCAGTGAAAAAGAATCTTTTTTTTTTTTTTTTTACGATGCTCAGTCTGGTAAAAAGTTTGTACTTTTTATTTCTCACATACCAAATATCTGATCAGATTGAAATTTTGCACACTTTTATTTCTTTTACCTGACAAAACAAGTACCAATAAAATATTTAACACATTAGTTAATTAAAAATTGGAAAATAATTTTTTATTTGGTTTCAAACAAGGGAAATAAATTATTCTTTACTGATGTGGTGGAATATGTTGAATTAGTTCCCTTTATACTTTGTAGAGAGAAAACTTTTAAAGTTTGAAACTAACAATAGATAGCTATACATTTTCTTTTTTTCATAAAGGAAAATACACAACCGTCATGAATCTCACCATACGATATATGGCTCCTTTTGTCTCGAAAGGCAATGGATGTGCCCAAATGAGTCACTGGTTTTGGCTTAATCTTGAGACGGGGCAGAATCTGGTGTGGCTAATCAAGCCAATTCTAGAACGGCAGACTTTGCCACAATTCGTACATGTGTATGCCTCTGATTTAGGGCTAGCAGACAGGGCAGCATTCTTTTTATCCCTCTTGATTAAAGCCGCTTCAATTCTTTTGTTCTCAGCAAGGGTTGTCCCAGCACGCACAGTCTGTCTCCATGCACTCCGGTCTTTGGCTATATTTTCCCACATACTTTCACTGATGCCTGAGGCTCTCATGTCTCGCTTGCAGACATCTTGATGTTACGTTGAGACAGTGCAAGTAGAAGACAGTCAATGTCGCTATTGTTTCACAAAATTTGTCCAGACATCTCACCATACGAATATTACAAAATATAAGGAAAAGTGAATTTAGAAAAACAAAGAAAATATGAACATCTAAGTTAAGGGATTAGGTGACTGTGAAAGCTGTCTAAGGTGACAATACAGCCTGTTGTTACAAACAGAAAGGATAATGGCAATTTGAGGTCGCAGACACATTCGAAGCCCTAAGCCTTCTTATGAGGATCGTTATTACCTGTTAAAGAGCAGTAATCCTGCAGACCTGCCACATCATCAGACATTTCTCAGGGATTACCGTTAAATAGAATACAATAAATTGTGTTTCCTTTAAATGAAACGAGACCCTGGCAATGCTAGAGAATAAAAATGTATTCATTTTTAGTTTAATAGTTACAACCATAATAAGAATTCATATTCAAAGAACTATGCCTCCAACTAATGTCCTTTTAATTGTCATACAGTCTCATGAAATGAATACAAGGCACAATGTTAGCATCAGTTTACAGAGACTTTATTTCGCATAAGAACTATAAATATTCATGTTTATCACAATTAGTATTATTGTGAAGTTATAATGAAAATATAGGTACATTCCTACGATAAGGTGATATTAAACAACAACAACAACAAAAAAACAATTATCGTCTCGGTATGAATCCAGTGATCCGAGTCTTGATAGTAAAAAAAAAATCTCTCTCAACAGTCCCAACATCATTGACAATATTGAAACTTCCAACTTTAATCTTTTACCAATTTGTCATATTCGACTTTAAGGACTGTATGTAATGTGTAAAACAAAAAATAAAATAAAGAACACTTTTTCCCGAGTCTTCCTTTCTGTACCTGGACAGCTTTATTTCAGAGCTTTGGAAAGGCTTAAGCCTCTCTAGTGGGGTTTGAAACTTAAAAATACCTAGTTCAATATAAAAAAAGCAAATTATACACTAAAAAAAACTATGAGCGTAGCCAAAGGGGTTTTGAGTTTAACGCCCCCTCCCTTTTTAGCGGGGTTTGAAGCTAAAAAAATACCTCTTCAATATAAAAAAATAGCAAATTACACAGTCAAAATTCTATGAGCGTAGCCAAGCTAATTGGGTTTTTTTAGTTTAAACCCCCTCCTCCACACGGATCAATAAGCCAAATTACTAATTTGTGAATTAATTACAGGTAAGTAATTTGTTTTTTTTTTACACTAAGAAAGAAAATGTAATCTTTTAATATTTACAAAAATTGCTAATTATGTTGGGTTTCATCCCCTCAGATATTTTAACCTGTTCTTTTTCCCACACCAATATAAACTTCAACATACAATAATATGCTGTGACAGATCTGCGCTCAATGGACTCAACGCTTTTTGTGGTGCCACGTTTCTCCATCTAAAGCTACAGGGTGTGGGCTTTTTCAGTGCACGAACCAAAGGTATTGGAACTCACTCCTCATGAATCTTAGACTGACACTTTGCTACACAAGCTTGAAGAACAAGAAATACATTAACACCTAACTTTTAAAAACTTTTTAGATAAGTTTGTCGTGCTAACTCTCATGTTTGTGTTTGTAATGTCATCACAATGCCTTGAGCCTACATTTTCTTTATAACAGAGGTTTTAAAATTAAATTATTATGATTATTTTACCTTCTTCTTCCCTCCCCATTTCCAAACTAGTCAGGACAAACGATAATATCCTAGCGCATTGAGAAAGCAAAAAGATTAACAAATCCATTGGTAAAAATATTTCTAATCGAAAATAATTATTTTTTCTTACCCGTCAATATAAATTAAGTACAACTAGTAGGAACTAATTTATATTATTGCACTTAATATAAGTTTTTATTTTTTTTTAAGTATTTTTTTATGTTTTTATTTCAATGTATTGTCACGCATTAAAAAAAACATATAATTAGGATCTTCAAAAGGAGATAGTTCAATTTATATGAAGAAGTTTTGGTTTGGACAGAGTTATCTACATTTGTTTCTTTTTTCATGTGAGCAAATGCACAAATGCTTTGGTGTACCACAAGTCTTTGTTTAATCTTACAGATTTCATCTAATTTTCTGGAAGATTGATTTAAAAAGTTTAATAAAGAAATATGATAACTTACAGTTTATAATGGGTATTCATTGTTAAATGGGTATTATGTATTAATTCAATACCACAATTCCATTCTGCAAAGCAGTGTCATCATCATAATATTTCGATTGCGTTCCTCATGAAACATAGGGTCTCAAAATAAAAACAATCACACCACTCTCCAAGATCTCTTCTTATTTTGTAATGTTTTCCCAGCTCTTTTCTGACTTTTCATCGAGTACATTGCGTTGTCACGTTATTTTTTATCTTTCTCATCGTCTGGCGCCGAGGGGGTTCCACTGTCTAGCTCTGTTGTTGGTATTTTATCTAATGGTGTTAATCGTTTATCTCTAATTTCTTTCTAGTATCTGCACCTTTAAATTTCTGTGTCCACCCATCTCCCACAGTTTGGTGTTTTCTAGTTTGTCTACCAGTGTAGTTTTAAGATATTTTTTAGACATTTCTTGATAAAGGTTTGTACTTGTCTTTTGATGTAGTTGTTCTCGTTGTTGTTTTGTTGTTGCCTTGACATGACAGTTACAGATAGTTATTTTTAGATTTCCAAAATGGTGAAAGGTGTGAAATTTCCGACGCACTAGGTTTATACGATGTTTAATGTATGTATGTGTGTGGCTATTGAATTTAATTATAATTAACAGTCAAGTAATTTTGTGGCTATTGAATTTAATTATAATTAACAGTCAAGTAATTTTGTGGCTATTGAATTTAATTATAATTAACAGTCAAGTAATTTTGTGGCTATTGAATTTAATTATAATTAACAGTCAAGTAATTTTGTGGCTATTGAATTTAATTAGAATTAACAGTCAAGTAATTTTGTGGCTATTGAATTTAATTAGAATTAACAGTCAAGTAATTTTGTGGCTATTGAATTTAATTATAATTAACAGTCAAGTAATTTTGTGGCTATTGAATTTAATTATAATTAACAGTCAAGTAATTTTGTGGCTATTGAATTAAATTATAATTAACAGTCAAGTAATTTTGTGGCTATTGAATTTAATTATAATTAACAGTCAAGTAATTTTGTGGCTATTGAATTTAATTATAATTAACAGTCAAGTAATTTTGTGGCTATTGAATTTAATTATAATTAACAGTCAAGTAATTTTGTGGCTATTGAATTTAATTATAATTAACAGTCAAGTAATTTTGTGGCTATTGAATTTAATTATAATTAACAGTCAAGTAATTTTGTGGCTATTGAATTTAATTAGAATTAACAGTCAAGTAATTTTGTGGCTATTGAATTTAATTAGAATTAACAGTCAAGTAATTTTGTGGCTATTGAATTTAATTATAATTAACAGTCAAGTAATTTTGTGGCTATTGAATTTAATTATAATTAACAGTCAAGTAATTGTGTGGCTATTGAATTTAATTATAATTAACAGTCAAGTAATTTTGTCTTAAACTTTATAAGTCGTACACACAATACAAACTTCAACATGCAATGAATTTTATTCGACATAAATAATAACATTCAATATAGAGACTGTTGTAATAGTTATAAAGATGTGCCGATCCTCAGTCCTATTTTACTTCTATCACCTCTGCACCTTAATTGTAATAAGCATCGCAGTTGATTGATAATTGATAATATTATATAATTGATATATGTATAATACATTTATTGTATTAAATTAGGGTAAGGGTTAATAATAATAAGGCTTGACTTAGAGTGAGAAGATTAGTGAGGAAGGAAGTATTTCCCGTGGTATTTTTGATACCATCATATTATGGTTCATTATATATTTTATTATATACTTATATACTTTTTTTTTATTAAACTGTTAAGAACTTACTGCCATTTACATGTATTAATATCTGTGATGTGTTCAAAATAACATTTAGATATATGATTTTTAGACTCTACACTGCACAACAGAAAGGCTTAACATTAAAATTAATACAATATTCCTAAAAGATTTAATCAACAAATCTTTTGTAACACTATCCACCTAAGAGAGTAGAAAAGTAGGCTACAATGTATTATCATATTATTAAAATTACTTCGCATTTATATCTCTATATGTAGTGTATGACTTTATAAGAGAATAAATATTTTTTTGTTTCTTTTTAAATAGTTTGGAAATTGCAAATGAAACACGCGCCATTCAAAACACTATCAATATGTTGATGTTATATCTAACTACTTCTTTGTTGCTATGCTTCGCTCTTATTAATAAAAATAGTTTTTCTCTCTTTCTCTTATTTTCATCTCACTAAAAGAAACACTGTTAGAGTATCTGGTTAATTGATACCAGTTCATTCCCTTGTTTGATGATGTAAGTCCCCATTGACCATTTAGATTAGAATCATGACAACCTGCATACCACCAGGCACCAGAACTATATTCAGCACAGTTTAAGCCACTGTTAGCATCGTTATCTCTATCAAAAGTACTAAAGAACATGTTGTTATGACGTGATAAGTCATCTCCAGCATTTCCTGAATAACTACCTATCTTCAGTTTATATTTCTCAGTCTCATTCAATATTTTAAAGTCTTTGTACTGTGCAAAATATTTTGTGTTGTTAAATTCTAAATCAATTCTCAAATCATATTGTTCAGTGGAAGTTAACTTAAAAATATTTTCATTCCCCAGATAAAATTCCCCAATGTTGAAATCTCCAAAGCCGTCACGATACTCCTTCCAGCCTCTGTAGAAATCTACTTTTCCGTTGATTCTTCTCTGAAAGATGATCCATCCACCGCCGTCTGTCTTGGTGTCACACATGACCTTTAGCCCGGAAATTAACTTTACAATTACTCGTGCTTGAAAGCTGTTGATTTCACGGCAAGATTTTGGTGGTACTGTTTTACAAAAAATTAAATATTACATAATCAAAACATAAAAAAGGAAAAGTAACATACATTTTTAAAAAATTCTAGTGACCCCGAAATGAGATCCACATTTAATTGTGTGTGGTCTGTATGATCTTCCATCAGCCCTTTCATTAAGTTAAGACTGCAAAAACTAGATTAGATTTAATAATATATCTTGAAAAGTTCATGTACATTTTCTACTTTAATTTTTTTGAATGTGAATCGCTTTTTAAATATACAAAAATCAATTTAAAAAAAAATTACTGGTTAATCAGTTAGTGACTCAATATGTTTAAAAAAAATTAAGTCTATTTTTTTAAATAATAATAATAATAATAATAATAATAATTACCCTTTACCTATCTCAATCTTTTCCTTTACTTGTGTCAAAGCAGTTGACAGATTTGTTTATTGTGTTCCTAGATCCGTTTCTAAAGTACTTAAACTTTGTTGACTGGTATTCAAACCGTTATTTATGTTCATTATGTTTTGTCTATTAGTACTGACGTCTTCTGTAATGTTTTGTATAGTCTGTTTGTTTGATTTCAAGTTCTCTTTCAACTGATTTATATTTTCTTTATTAGTATTTACTTCATCTGTAATGCTTTGTAGACTTTGTTTGTTGGTTCTTAAGTCATCTTTTAGACTGTTTACAATTTGTCTGAAAGTATTCAATTCTTCATTATGGCTTGCAATGCTTTGTTTGTTAACATTCAAATTATCTGTGTAGAGTTTAATGTTTCGCCTTATAGTTTCTAGGTCGTCTTTAATGATGTTAATATTTTGACTGTTAGTGTCCAATCCATCTTTTATGCTTTTAATATTTTGTTGTTTAGTATTGATATCTTCTTTAATGTGATATATATTATTTTTATTATCTAGTATACTTTCCTTCTCTATGTCAGCCTGTCTTAAAAGTTTCGGTATAACTTTGACCAAATCATCTAATGTTGGATTCAAAACAATAATTGCTAACACCTCATTCAAACGTTCAGATCTTCCATCAGGTCCCATGACATGAGCTCCACAAAAATATTTTCCAGACTCTGAGGACTTTATATAGCCCCAAGAAACTTCAATAAATGATGCTTGCAATTTGGTATCAGAAAGTTTCCCATTAGCCATGTTAAAATTACTCTCTTGTTTGGTTGTGACAACTGGTTGATCTTTATTTATAGTAGCAATGACACCATTTAGCTCTGTGAAACAATGACATTTCAAAATATACAATGCTATTTCAAAATGTTGTAAATTAGTGTTTAAATTAACATAACAATTATTTAAAATAGTATATGTTATAGTAACAAATGAATTATAAAGCAAAAAAAAAAAAACGAAAAGCAAATACTTTGTTATTCTAAAATTATCTTTGACTTTGTAAGTACTTTTATAGACTACAAATCTGACCAGTAATATAAGTATGAAACGATATTACTGAAAAGGTTGAGCTATAAAAATTCCACCTCTGTATTTTACGTCTGGCCCAGATTTTTCAATTAAATTTTGATTCCTGTTGGTAACAAAATGTTTTATATTTCAGCCAGACATTGAATGTTTTATGCCGTGAAAGTAGTGTCTGAACTCATTAAAAAGTACTTTTTCTTGTTTTCTAACTAAACCATTAACGGGCTGTTTTAGCGCTGGACCTTCGTTCAAACCTATAGATGGTCTCAGATTCAAACCCTGCCCGCTGCCATCCCTCTTCGTTCTGCAGGTGATTTTGACTAGGAAGTAAATTATCTTTAACTCTGAAGGAACGTTCGAAGCACGTTACATTTTTTTTTGTTTTGTTTTTTACATCAAACGACGGACCAACTAAAAACAAAAGACGTTTAAGTCTCGAGTGTGTCATGTGGCCAGCAAAAAGACATGGAAACTAAGACTCTTTCCTATTCCCTTTTCACAGACATCACCGCCCTTACCTATTTTTTGCGCTGCTGTAGGAAAGTAGCTTATTTCATTTCTTTTATCTAAGGGAGGTTAATCAAAGTGTATCAATTATTTTATGGATTATCTGCCTTCATGAATTTAATGTTAATGTAAAATTAACGAATTAGATCCTAACAAATACACTTATTTAAATGTCCAAATAATGAACGAGTCCTATAAAATTAAAACTGAGCAAACTGGGATATGGGGTTCAAATCCTGGTGAAGAGAGAGATTTTTTTCGAAATCTTTGGGTGCCTTGGAGTTCATCCAACTCTAATACAGATTAAAGTTGCGGAAAGTAAAGGTGGTTTTTAAGCTGGCCACATGAAACCCTCGTAAACCATGGACTAGAGAAACAGTTGACCTTAACATCTTCTGCCCTATTAACCAAAAAGCTAAAGGGGAATTTTTTCATGTCAAACCAGAGAAGATGTTCATAATCTTGTCTTGTTTAATATTTGGCGTCTTATAGATTTATGAACCATCAGATAGACTTTATAATGAAATTATATATAATTGTATTTTTATGTTACTTTACCATGTAGAATGTACATAAATTGAACTGTTGAATTATGATCCAGATTCTGTGGAAACACATTCAATTCTAAAAAAAAAGTTTATTCTTTAAAGATTGTGGAAAAATATTTTTGAAATAAAAATATAGATTAAAGTTGTGCATTTAATAAACGAAAAACAAATATTTGTTTACAAAAGTGTCTTTACAATACAAAGTATTTTACGATCATTATAATAATGAGCAACGCGATGATAACCACTTATAACGTTTAATAACGATTCGGTTATAATCATTCTCGGATAATCGACAACATACTTATAATTATGTATTTAAACTTAAGACGTAAAGAATATTTTTTTTATAAATTTTTCTTATTCAAGTATTTTGTTGACTTAGATTCTGGACTGAAACGCGATTACATTACATCGTGAAGTCGCTGTGACCTGGTGAAGACTTGGATTTTTAGTTTATCTTTAGGACGTCGCTGAATCCACCCAGCTCTAATGGGCACCTGACATTTTTTTGGAAAAAAGATTATTCGGTTGGTCGTTGTGCTTGCCACATGACACCCTTGTTAACCTTGGTATTAAGATATGAATAACCTTTACATCTTTCACCCCATACATGACAAGGTCTAAAAGAGGAACTTTACTTTTTTTTTTTTTACTTGAGTGAATCTATTGTAGTTGGCATCTTCTTTTTCTGGCCAGCTTTATTGCTGCTGAGCTGTGAGCTCTCTTGCAGACTGTGCCAAGGAAAAATAGTGTGCTGTTTTCTTCAGTTGTTCAGCACTGCCGTACAGGGTGTTGGTTATGTTGGACTGTATTGGAAGTAGGGTCTGCCTAAGGTGGATTAGGGAGGGGCATTCAAAGAGGATATGGTTTACGGTTTCAAAGGGGCGGGAGCAATGTCTTCAAAGGGGACTTGTGTGGAGTTTATTTTGTTCAGTTGGTAATTTAATAGTTGTGTGTGCCATGTTCGTAGTTTTCTTCTTCTTCTTCATCGTTCTCATTGTTATGTTGGAGTGTTCATATGACTAGACCAATATATGAGATGAAATGCGCAGTGCTTTCTATATCAGGGAGCTCTCCATATAGTTTTCTTTCTATTGGGGTGATTTGGGGCCAATGTCGTATACGGGCCTCTTGGTAGAGAGAGCAGTTTTGGAGGACGTGGTCGGCATTTTCTGGTGATACTCCACAAGGGCAGATTTCACTGGTTCCAATTTTGAGCTTCGGGAACATGTGTTGTCGCATTCTGTTGTGTCCGGTCCTGAGTCGAAAGATTAGACGTTGGTCTTGTCGGGATAGCTTATAGTAAGCGTCATCTTTCTTGTGATTTGGATGGGAGCTCGTCCTTTTCTCATTTATTTTATCTACAATTAATTTCTTCGTAGTTTGAAAATTGGAGATTGCTCTATAAGGGGGAGGAAGTTAATACTGTCTAGTTTGTTAAGCGTAGTCATTTCTTTGTACACGGCTCTGCCTGTGTTTCCTGATGCCCATTGGTTGAGCCACTCCTCTTCGTGAATGTTGGCTAACATTGACGTTATGGTGAGGTAGTTAACAGGTCTATCTGGTTGCTCCATAGATGAACCTGACTATGATTATCTGCCTTTTTATTTCCCATGATGACAATGAGTCCATGGATCCACTTTAGTATGATATTGATATTTAGTTTTGGTATCATCTGATGCATTATCACAATTAATGTTGTTAACTCTCTGGGGCTGTTTGAGGTGCTGCTGTTAAGTGCTTGCAGAGTAGATTAGGAGTCTGTAAAGACAACAATATCTGATGGTGGTTGCACTTATTCATATAATTGGTTTTCCACTGTCTGTAGTGCTATGGTAATTGCCTCAGTATCATTTTCATGCCGAGAAGGCTTCCAAAATATTGAGTTTCATGTTCTAGTTCGATCGCGGGACCCAATTAGGCGCGAGGCCTGGGGCGCTTGCATAATTTAAAGCGCTTTAAAGCCGCTACACCTGAATTAAAGGATTCGAAGTTTCTCTCCTTGTAGGTTTAATTAAAACTAAACTAGCAAGACAATCTATAGTGAATACGTGATAGAATAATTAAAAGACGGAACTATTTCATAACTTTTGTTTGAGTGCAAAGTGAAATTAAATTAACTTTTGAACTAAAGTGTAGACAAATATAAAGTTTTACCTGAAGTGAACATGTTAAGGTTAGAGGTTCGATCATTTCTTTGATAACTTTTGAACTTCCCACAAAATGGAGTTTGGTTTCTGTATAAGAATGTAAATTATTTCTTCTTAAATTTCTCATTACAATAACAGATTAAAAAGTTATTAAAACATACAACTAAACCTTAGTTTATCCAAAAAAATTTAATAAATTAGTAGTAAAATTATTTCTTTTGAAATGAGCTACAAAGCAAACTAAAAAAAGACAAACAATACTCACAAAGACTTTGTATAACTTTGTTCCACAGGGTTTCATTTATGCATATTTATTGTCTCCTTAAATAATGTCTACTATACACTTTTGTAAATACAAAAATAAATCTGTATTGGCTTACTTTGATGGTACGAAGTCAGCTCTTTTTTCTCTAAGATACATTGATCGTTTTTCTCGACAACTTTCAAACGTCGTATCTCTTCTATTAAAGCGGTCGTATTTGTTCTATATTCTACCTCTTTCTTAGCCACTATAGATGAGTTGGCTGCATTTGTATTATCCCCTTCAACCTTACATCTGTAAACATTGACATCAAACTGAGTTGGATTGTGTAAAGTTAAACTAATATACAGATTTCCAAAACTGATTTGCGCATGATGTAGTTGGAATAGCTGTGAGAGATTTAAAGTTTTGGTTTCTAAAGTTATAAGATCAAAAAACTCTTTCAAAGTTTCATTATAACGAGAAAGTGTTAAAGATCTGAAAACATCAAGTTGTTGAACTTGGTTGTTGGTTATAGAACAGTTGATCACAAGTTGTGCAGTTATCTCCTCTGATATGACGTTTGGTTGGACATCAATGACAAGTTCTGAAAAAAAGTTAAATTGTATTTATCAAAACTGGCAGCTAGTGCTGCATAGCCGCCCTAGAATTCCGCATTCCTCATTAATCTTTAGACTCGAAGAAAAGCTTTATCATTTACCAAAAATATACTTGGATTAAATACAAAAATACCAATACAAGAAAGAATGACAATAATTCGATCTCTATTGCTAAACATAAAGTGCTGCTCTAGTTATAAAACAAAGGTAAAAATCTAATTAGAAAAAAAAATCATGCACCTATTAATATGAAAACATATAGATACTACTATCATGCCAGGAAATAAATTTTGAAACCTAAATAATGAAGAAAATGTTGTCATTTAAAAAAAAAATAAACAACTGTTTTGTTGTAACCCTATTGGCGACGTGATAGTGTTCTTTGTTTCTGATCAGCTGACACGTGTGACACAGGCCAGTAATACAGTTTTGCGTTTTTTGTCGATTGACATGGGACAGTACTGGTATTAACTTTGCACATAAATGTGACCAGTGTCATTTGATTATAAGTCTTCGTGGACCAGAGAGTGTGTGTAAGGCAGGGTTCAGAACAGAAAGGAGACCAAGACTGTTAGTAAGTCATGAAGACCGCGAGCACGCTATTTTACCTTAACGTGGCACTCGTGTGGAAACGACCATTACAGGAAGTGGTTAGGCTATATGAATACCAAAACAAAACTCCCGTTGGGGTGTCCACGGTTAGGAGAGAAATTACCCGTTGCACGAGGCGTAGTTGAAAGCTAGCCCTCACAGTCCTGTCAATAATCTATGCGCCGTTCTTCAGGGGACCGTTACACTAATGTCGAGTCCTCCACGGTTAGCTTGGTACAAAATAGGAAAATGGTGGAGGTCCCTTCATTCGGCCTTCAGCCTTGTCAAGCTCATGCGCTCGGGGTGCCAGATGCATCGGAAATAGCAATGCTTTACATAGGCAATGACTTTGGTCTCTTACAGACAGAACGGTGGTTCACGCGGTTTTCTTTTTTTTTGTTTGACGCTCAAAAAGTTTTTTTTTTCAAACTTAAAGCTCAAAGAGCCTTCGGCTCAGCTCTTAGAAGATCAAACGGTTATAAAGACGGTCCTGATGTAGTCATCAAGTAAAACGTACGAGTCCAGAAAGAGTTAGTGGTAGTGCAGTTTTGTACGGTAGTACGGCGATTTAAGGTGTACCATTTTTAATTAGTTTATTGTGTTGCTAATTGTGTCTTATTGACAATTTTTTATTTACTCATTAGTAAAGAACCAGATTATTTTTATCTTTTGTTGTCAAGTTCTTGAGTTTGATGATTTGTGTGATGAGCAGTTGTTTACAGAAAGCCTGATAAGGATCGAGATAATTTTAGCAGTATACATTTTTCAACATGTAAGCATTAGTCTTTAAAATATTTACCTATTCTTCTAGTTAAAGAATCTTAAAATGCTTTATTGATACAGATGAGAATTTGTTGTGATCACAAGGACTCTTTTCTCATATACAGACATCACAACAGAAACATTCACATAAATAAAACAGACACAACATAAAGAGTTCATGGAGCGATTACACAGAGGTATCTTTGTCAATTTCATGTTTCAACGGCTGGCGTTGAAATAGTCTGACCAAGTAAGGTACGAACGAGTTTTTGTACCGCTGTGTTCTTGTCTTGATTGACAGTAGTCTATTAAGTCGCAACGACTTGACGTAGTTATGATGGAGCGGGTGGCTGTTGTCTTCCAAGATGTTTCCCATTTTTGTTCTTTATTTAGACTTTTTAAAATTCATATTTTTTTAAACATTAATACCGTTGGTGACAAGATTGTCCTATAGATACACTGAAGAGTGAATTATCTTCTCTTTTTTATAGATACACTGAAGAGTAAATTATCTTCTCTTTTAAACCAATGTCTGTAATGTATCATTTGGATGTTCAAAGACATTCCTCGTCCCATATGCTAGGACAAATTTGTACAAATACTCCTTCTTCCTTAGTGCTATTAGAGTATGGAATGGGTTGCCTGAGCTAGCCAGGAAAACAAGTGACTTGGCAGAATTTAAGAATGCAAGACTAAATGCATGACGCGTAGGACGTAATCATCTTCTTTTTTGAAGTAACGTCTGTATTATATAAGATAAGATACATGTGCAATGAAACTTACTGTGTAAATTGTAAGAAAGAATTTAAAAAGTTACACAAATGTGACGAAACAAATCTACTGACCTGAGGTGGAAAGTAAAATAGAAGAAACAAATAGAACGAAATGTTGAAGCAGAGTCATTTTGACTGTGTGAATAGCAATGAAGACAAAAGTTGTTTATATAGACAATATATTGACTCGTGGCACAAACTACAGGGCACTTTCTTATCATTTCAAGTTACAACAACATCTCTAAGTCAACATAACGTCCTGGTAGTTAATAGGACAAGCGTGACCAGAGAGAAATCCTTGACTACTGTGACTTGAACACTTATCAAGAAATGGAATAGTCTGTAACGTAATGAGTTGAGATAAAGAGATGGACACAGAAAGGATAAACTCAGCTTTGAGCGCTCAAAAGATTAAAAAACTAATTACTGAGCTCTCTAGTGGTTGAAACACAAACTACTCGCTAAATAATGCAACAAAACAAAAACATGTTTTCTTTAGTTTTTTTTTTGTTTTTTTAAATTTATTTACTTACCTCCATATTACATTAGAAGACTCTAATCCAATATAGTTCCCATTGTCATACCATTCTATTTATAATAAAACTAATGAAAAAAAAACCTGTATCTGTGGCCTACAGTTAATGAGTGTCTTATGTGGACAGAGCCAAGACCACCCGCCTTTAATTCCCCCAACTAATGTCAGGAACTAGAGATGGTCGGACTCAGATGCCGAAATAAAAAAAAAATCTTCACCAGGATCGAGTCCAAAACCCCGGTTCAGACGTTAAGCGCTTTACCCCTCAGCAACCTCATCTACTTCACGTTAACTTAGTAATAAAACAAATTACTTATAAAAAAGGGTCAATTATCTACCCAATAGATCACATGGTCTGAAAGGGGAACTTTACTTCCCAATAGAGAACAATTCTTTTTAGGAAAGATTTTAAACAGTGGTTCTCAAACTTTATTGTGTATGAGTGAATTGCTTATACCCCCACATGGCAGCGACTTGCAAACGTAATTTTGTTTTCGATCATGGGCTTAGTTAAATGGTAATTTGCTATTATTATAAAATCTTTATCGTAATGCTATATTTTTGATTTATGAACCTTTATGTAATTTTAGTATACATTTTTTTTAAATACTAAAATTGCTAACAAAAACTTGCATTTATTAACTTTTCTATTGCGTGTTTACCATATTCATGTGCATACTAGTGTGACTATTTAAAAAGTCGGAACATGGAGACTGATATTAAATAATATAAACAACATTGCTACAAATATGTAAATACGCCAACGTTGTTGGGAAGGTTAGATTCATGGGGGGGGGGGGAGTCTTTTGTTAGAGCACAATGTTTATATAATAGTCCTGTTGTTGTGTTTGAATTGTGTTACTGAAAAGGGGTGTGCTATTTTTTGGGAATGTAGAATTTGTAAGTAGCTTAGTAGACTTTATTTATTTGTTGTTAATAAGTTGGTTAATGTAAATATTATATGTCTATTTAGTCTCTTATCTTTGTCTAATAAAGACCAGATTTTGGTTATATAGTATGTAAAGGACAAACTTTTGTCTTGATTTGATTGTTAAGACCTGTATTATATTATTGTAAGCCATCGATTTGTTTTTGCAAGGAGACACTATTGTGCCTCTGTGATGGCTGTTCTTTAATTATTTTGAACTTAACCTGTACTACAATTTTCATGTTTTTTTTTTCATTATTTGACTTTCTTTTGTTGGCCTTTATGTTCGTTGACTTTAAATGATTATTTTCTTTTTTGTTACTAAATAAACTCTGTATTAGTTGTAACTGAAATCACATTGTTATTACTTGTATGACTTGTTTGTCTCAGTAAGTTATATATCTAGAGGTTCTAATTAATAGCCTAGGTAGTGTAATTTGGGACCACTGAATACCACTGGACTAACTTGCCAGTACAGCAGAAGTCACTGGTCTTATGGCCTAATCATAATGCAAGGTCACAGTGAACGTCATTAGAGTTGTGGATAGTTCTCTTCACAACTCTAGGCCGATTGAAGCTCTTCTATACTTTAGATAGTGGAAGAGAGAAAGAGAGAGGGAGATAGGAAAAGAGAGAGAGAGAGATAGAGGAGAAGAGAGAGAGGAAGAGAGAGATAAAAAGAGAGAGAGAGAGGAAGAGAGAGAGGATAAGATAGAGAGAGGGAGAGAGAGAAAAGAAAATAGAGAGAAAAGAAGAGAGAGAGAGGAAGAGAGATAGAGTGGAAAGAATTAAGAGAGAGGAAGAGAGAGAGGAATAGATAGAGAAGAAATTAGAGAGAGAGGAAAAGAGAGAGAGAGAAAAAGAGAAAGAAAAAAAGAAAGAGGAAGAGAGAGAGAAAGAGGAGAAGAGAGAGAGGAAAAGAGAGAAAAAGAGAGAGAGGAAAAGAGAGAGAAAGAGGAAAAGAAAGAGAGGAATAGAGAGAAAGAGAGAAATGAAAAGATTGAGAGATAGAGATGAAGAGAGAAAAGGAGAGTAAGATAGGAAAAGAGGAAGAGAGAGGGAGAGAGGAAAAGAGAGAGAGAGGAAAAGAGAGAGAGAGGGAGGAAAAGAGAGTGAAAGAGGAAACGAAAGAGAGATGAAGAGAGAGAGGAAGAGAGAGAGGAAGACAGAGAGAGAGGAAGAAAGAGAGAGAGAGAGGAAGAGAGAGAGGAAGAGAGAGAGAGGAAGAGAGAAAGGAAGAGAGAGAGGAAGAGAGAGAGAGGTGAAGAAAAAAAAAACCTCTGTATGAAAGTTAACGACTAGTTTGTTTGTTTTTACCATTTTATGGCTTCATCTAATAAAACTCTTTGGCTAGAGGCGATATCTGAAGTCGAGACCCACGGTGAGACCATCTCATAATTGCTTTTATGGATGTCCGCTGTTAAAATGCCATCTTGAGTAACGCTTGTCCACAAATGAAATCAAACTAAGGCGCTTTGAGAATGCTCCTTATGTAACAGATACATTTTAATAAGAATATTTATAATTTAGTCAAAGGGAGATAGCTCAGTTAATTGGAGGTGGTTATAGCACAGACAGAGTTAGCTATATTTTTCTTTTTTTATGTAAGCAATTGTAAAATGCTTTAGTGTGTCATGCATTTTTTTTTCTCATTTTACAGATTCCATCTTAATTTCTGCCTTTGATTTTACAAGAGGCGAGATGCGAGATCTGAAGTCGAGATCAACGGTGAAACCATCTCATAATTGTTTTTATGGATGGCCGCCGTAGAAAAGTCATCTTGAGTAACGATGTAATGAATTTAACTAGGCTGTTAATGGGAACACTAACACTTAAGACCTTTTCACTTTTATTTTATGTTGTACAGAACAAATTTAGGTAAGTTCGCAGTAATCTTTGTTTTAGCAAGAACTATAGATGGTATTATATTGCATCAAGCTAATAGAAGAAGGAGAAATTTACACATGTGTTACATCGACTACAAAAAAGCTTTCGATTCAGTTCCGCATGCTTGGCTATTAAAAACCCTGGATATTCATAGAATCAACCCAAGAATAAAACAACTATTGAAAGTCTGTATGAATAATTGGAAGATAAACCTGCACCTTAATCGTGATAAACTAGGTTCTGTGCACATAAGAAGAGGTATATACCAGGGTGACTCACTATCTCCACTCTGGTTCTGCCTAGCGATTAATCCTCTATCTACATTACTCCAAGACTCTACAAACGGTTTTAGGGTTGACACTAAATGTACAAAATGTGTGTCCCATTTACTATACATGGATGATCTAAAGCTATATGCAGAAACCGAGCAAAAATTACACACCTTAATCAAAACGGTAAAATGCTTTAGTGACGATATCTGTATGTCTTTTGGCCTGGATAAGTGTGGCATCATAAGCATTAAAAAGGCAAGGCAACGAACACCAACATTGAATTTAAAGGCATCGATGAATTGAACTCCGCCTCTATTTATAAATATCTTGGAATAAACCAGAATGCCAAGATAAACCATAGGAAATTAAAAGAGGACTTTCTTGGCAAATATGTCTGGCAGTAATCTCATCACTGCAATAAACAGCTGGGCCGTCCCTGTGCTCCTTTACACGTTCGGTGTGATCAAATGGACTGACACCGACCTACATGACATTGACAGACTCACTAGAAAATTACTAACCAAGTTTCGATGCCTACACCCCAATCCTCCACCATAAGGTTATACCTTCCCAGAAAGGATGGGGGTCGTGGATTGAAGAACATCTTCTAATTGTGTAAAATGCAAGTTTTAAAAATACGATCAAAACTGCTCGCCTCCAGCAACAAATTAGTTTCCTTCCTACGGAAATACAACTCCGACGCAACCCCTCTGAACCTACACAATGCTGATGTCAATATCGGTTTGGACGACGTAGGGCATGAGATTCGCCAATGGGAAGAAAAAACACTCCACGTAAAATTTCCGGCTTCATTACATGGGGACAACATCGACAAGGCTGCTTCCTTAACATGGCTCAAAGCAGGTCATCTCTACCCTGAAACAGAAGGCTTTGTTACAGCAATACAGGACAGAGTAATCAGGACAAAAAATTACGAGAAGCATATCCTGAAACTCAATGTTGTCGACAAATGCCGAAAATGTGGAAATGTGGGCGAGTCGATTGAACACATTATGGCAGGAGGTCCAGCCCTATCAGAATCAGCCTACCTAGGTCGCCATAACCAAGTTGCAAAGTTAATACACCAACACCTGGCTTTGACGTACAAATTGATCGGTAAGGACACTCCCCCTTATTATAAATACTCTCCGCAAGAGGTTCTCGAGTCTATTGAACATCTGCTGTACTTGGATAGGCCTATTCTGACCGACAAAACGGTAGATTTCAATCGCCCGGATCTGCTGTTCATCGATAAAAAAGAAAAAACCGCTACCATTATCGATATCGCCGTACCACTGTTTCATAATTTAAGAAAAACTGAGATAGAAAAACAAAGAAAATATGGGAACCTAGGCTTGGAGATTAAGCGTCTATGGAAATTGTCCAAAATAACAATATACCCCATTGTTATATCAACCGAGGGGATTATAACAACTGACCTCACAGACACCTTTAAGGCCCTTCACATTCCTAGGAACATCTTCGTTGCCTGTCAGAGGGCGGTACTGCTGCAGACCTTCCACATCACCAGAAAATTTCTCAGTGGAAACTGTTAAAGGGACTACGATGAATTTTTTTTTCTCTTTAGCGAAACTCGACCCTGGCAGCGCCAGAGAATGACTACTCGTTCATTTCTAACATAATAATAATAATAAAACTTGACTCTGACAGAGAATGAATACTGGTTTGTTATTGACATAATAATAATTATTATATTTTTTATGGTTCTACTTTCGTACTTTTAGCTCAAAACGCTATGGTTCAATCTCACTTGTGGACCAGTTTAGGGGGAGGAATTTTTTTTTCCATTCTGTCTTTAGTCGCTCCGAAAAGACAACTCTGCAAGATTTGGGTGTCGAACCTCCAGCCCCCTTGATAGGTAGCCAAGCCACGTTCAAGCTTCCCACATTCATATTTTGAAAATAAAACAACTTCAGTTAATCCTATAGCTTTACTTTTGTATAGAATGCAGCAGTTCAAAAGCCTTTGTCTTCAAACAATAAGGATTTAAATCAGGGGTCTCAAACACGTGACCCGCGGGCCACATGTGGCCCGCGAAACTATTTTGTGTGGCCCGCGACCACGTCCGCGAATTTAAAACATATAAGCCGTAAAATGATTTACAACTGCACAAATCAGTAAATGGGGTGTCACTGTCGCACACCGACCTCTTAGGCTTTCAGCTGGGTGAACGGTAGCCTGATTCTTAACGCTGGCCGATAGCGGCTAGAATCCAGCATCCATTATATCACTGCTCCGACCGTTTGGCCGCGTGGCTAATCAGGCCACGCGGCTAGCGAAACAGGAGAAAGAAAGGGAGATGGGGAGGGATGGGGTACATGTGTCAAGTTTCTGTGAAAGCAAGCTTTGTTGTTAGCGAGATGATAGCAAAGGCATCACGACCATTCACTGAAGGCCAGTTTGTAAAAGAGTGTATGCTACAGGCGTTTGAAATTATCTGCCCCAAGAAAAAGAAGCCCTTGGAAGGCATAAGTTTGTCTGCTAACACAGTTGCAAGCAGGATCACCGAGTCAGTGACAAATGTTCAACAGTAACTGAGTGCCGCTGCAAAAGATTTTGTAGCATATTCCATTGCACTGGACGAGTCTACTGATGTAACAGACACCGCATACTGTGCCGTATTCATTCGCGGGGTCGACGAAAACTTGAACATTGTTGAAGAGCTATTGGACTTACTACCTATGAAAGGAACGACGACTGGACGCGACATGTTTCAAGAACTGGAAGCTTGTATTGACAGGTGTATGGGCTACCGTGGGAAAAACTTGTTGCAGTAGCTACGGATAGTGCACCAGCAATGTGTTCAGAGAATGTTGGTGTTTTGGATTAATGGTAGAGAAACGGAATCAGCTCAGCTTGGCGGGACCTTTTGCAGCCATACATTGCATTCTTCACCAAGAAGCACTCTGTGGCAAAAGTCTACAAATGAAGAACGTGATGGATGTTGTCGTAAAGACGGCGAACTTCATACGTGCACGGGGTCTCAACCACAGACAGTTTGTGTCATGTCCATCTGATTTAGAAACGGAATACGAAGAGTTGGTGTATCATACGGAAGTTGGTTGAGTCGTGGAAAAGTGCTGCAGAGATTTTTTGAACTGAGACGGGAAATAGCATTGCTCATGGCAATGAAAGACAGAGACATACCTCAGCTCAGTGACCTAATGTTTTTGTCGGATCTTCTTTTCTTACTGACATCACGCAACATCTCAATGCAATCAATTCACAAATACAGGGCACAAAGCAGATGATTACCGTGATATTTGATTCATTCAGATGCAAGCTGACTTTGTGGGCCACTCAGCTGGCAGATGGAAACCTGGCTTATTTCTCTTTTCTACAGAGCTGTTGAACTACAGCGCCTGAAAGACTACGTAGACATCCTCTTCAGACTACTGGAAGATTGAAAACAACGCTTTCAGCAATTCACTGCTCTCGAACCACAGTTTTTTCTTGTTACCACTCCGTTCGCTGTTGACGTGAAAAACGTTCCACTGGAAGTCCAGATTGAACTACTGGACCTGCAGTGTGACATTGTTCTGAAGCAAAATACGCTGATGTTGGCGTTCCAGATTTCTACCAGTTTCCAAACTTATTTTGTAGCTGCTAGAATTCTAGCGATGTTTGGGGGTATGTACGTTTGCGAACAGTTTTTCTCCAGAATGAAGATCAACAAAACAGCATTACGATCAAGATAGCATCTGCATCTGAGAGCAACTTTGCGGCTTGCTACTACACGCGACTTCAGGCCTAACGTCGATGGTCTGGTCTCTGCCAAACGCTCTCAGCTGAGTGGACAGAAACATGAGTGACGAGCCATCTGCAGTAGGCCTAGTAATTATATTTTTTTTTTTTTTTTGGGGGGGGGGGAACTACAGTTTCTGCTTTTTTTATCAGTGACAGAGGCAACGTCAACTTATTTTAGTAAACTAAACTGCCTGTGCATGTATAAAATACAATAAATGTAATTAATACTTATACAAAAACTTTATTTTAGCATTGAACTGCAGTGACAGTAGTGTTCGTAAAATTTAATGAAAAGAACATTCTCTTTTCGTGGTGTGGCCCGCTGAATGGTTGTTACTTTCCAATGTGGCCCACGTGCTTATATGAGTTTGAGACCCCTAATTTAAATCAAGAATCAACAAGGGAATTATAATTATTTTTGAGTCTAGCATTGTAAAATATCTATCTTAAAAATAGAGTTTTTCTTTCGAAAAACACAAATTGTTTAGTAGTTGATAGATTTAAATAAATGTTTTCTTTGATTTTTCACATTAAAAAAAAACATACAAAATCTAGCTACTAAGGGAATTAATCGATTTACAATACTTGCAACGGACAAAGTCCAATGTCTGCTTTAGGATATTTTTCACGAATCTTTGTCTAAAAACAGTTATAAATAATACCCATCACGTGACAGTCATCGTATCCTTGCCCGAGTAGTTTGTCCATGTAAAAAATGTACATAATGTATTCGCTGACAATAAAGTTGGTCACAGGCAGTGCTTCTCTCTAAACAACAGTGACAAAACCATGGAATTCTTATCGAGTACAATCACCATTGGAGGCGCGGTGGCTGAGCGGTAAATCGCTTGGCTTTGTCACAGTCTTAGTTGACATTGCATGATCTAAAGTTCACGTCATGTTAATAGTTTAAAAGACACGTGGAATTCCTGATGTAGAAAACAGGAAGTAGAATGAAAGTTGACTTTGAGTTCATTATTATAGAGATATTTCACTTGCATTGATTTATTTTAAAGAACATTGTCAATATTTTTTTCATTTGACCATGTAACCATTGTCAATATTTTTCATTTGATTATGTAACCTGATTGGATAAACTAAGTATATTAGTATACGAGCATTTTTCACTGCTGCTTTCACTCTATTGAATTTACTTTGAAATTTTGTGTAAAAAAAAAACAAAAACAAGACAACTTTCTTTTTCAAATAATGTTGACAACTATGAGTATTGTCTACACAGACAAATATTTTTTCAAATATTGTAAGGTCAAATGAGACCATATATTAGTCTCATCAAATTTTTTGATAGCATGATAAGACATGTGCAAGAAATTGTAGAGCACATTGTACATCTGTATATATTATTTTTTCTCTCAAAAGATGTGACTATACATATAATAGTATTATTACTTAAATTTTAAAAGATTTTTTCAAAATCTTTTTTTGAGGGAAAGGGCGTAATGTCACAGTCTTAGTTGACATTGCATGATCTAAAGTTCACGTCATGTTAATAGTTTAAAAGACACGTGGAATTCCTGATGTAGAAAACAGGAAGTAGAATGAAAGTTGACTTTGATTTCAGTCAAGTCAAGTCAGTAAGGTCTTGCTCCCGGTCCAGGAAGGTTGGACGTTTCTTCCCGGACACTTGTATATGTATGCATATAGCATGAAAGTCGAAGGACTAGTCATGGTCGATTGATAATATTTGAGAGTTGATTTCATAATGTGCTTATTGGATATTAAGGTATTATTCGTATTTCAATGGATATCTATAGTTGAAGCTCCAGTGTCACTAGTAGTAATTGTTCTTATTGTTACCCGCTGAGATGCGGACGTGATTGATACTTTTGATACCGCTGTTATGCGGATAGGATTATTATTTCTTGACTTGTAACACTAACAAGGAGTGCAGTATATTATAATTATGTTGTAAATAAAATCTTCATGTTGTCTGCTGAACGGACTTGAGTCAGTCGTATAGTGTTTGTCTCGTCACGTGTCTAGAGCACTTCAGGAAGTAAGAACCCAGTATTACACCATTCAACCAGTCTCTAATATTCGTAATGTCATGCATTGACAGGCTTCCATACCGGAGACCGGGGTTTGAATTTTGGTAAAGACTGGTATTTTTAATTTCGGTATCTTCCTGGGCCTCTGAGTTTACCCAGCTCTAATGAGCAGATTAGGTCAGATCCGACCTTATTAAACAACGGAGTAAACAAAAAAGCTAGCTGTGACATTTATACTCTCCGGCCTTAACTATTGTAACGCTGTGCTAGCAGGTGTACCTGATGACAAAATAGCCAAGCTGCAACGTATTCACATCAGAACGACGCCGCACGAAAAACAAGACGAGATTCTGCTACTTGCGCTCGTATCATTGGCTTCCCATGAAATCTACTACAAGGTTGCCATACTTTTCTAATCAGTGTATATAACAATGAAATGGCTTTGTACCTTAGCGAACTGAACACTCCATATGTTCTGAGAGCCCTGCGTTCACCGCTTATTGTGGTGCCACGTTTCTTCATCTAAAATCTAAAGCTACGGTCTGCGGGCTTTTTCAGTGCATGGACCAAAGATTTTGGAACTCACTCCTCCTCTTAGACAGACAATATAATACACTAGCTTGAAGAAGTACATTGATACCTAACTTTTAAAAACTTGTTTAGATAAGTTTGTCGTGCTAACTCTCATGTGTCTGTTTGTAATGTTATCACAATGCCTTGTGCCTACATTTTGTTTATAACAGAGCTTTGAAAATAAAATTATTATGATTATTTTACCTTCTTCCCTCCCCATTTCCAAACTAGTCAGGACAAACGAGAGTATCCTAGCGCATTGAGAAAGCAAAAAGATAAACAAATCAATTGGTAAAAATATTTCTAATCGAAAATAATTATTTTTTTTTACCCGTCAATATAAATTAAAGTACCACTGGTCGAAACTAATTGACACTATTGCACTTACTATGAGCTTTTTATTATTTTTTTTATTTTTTTTTTTTTCATGTTTTTATTTTAATGTATTGTCAGGCATTAAAAAAAACTTAATAATTAGAATCTTCAAAATATAAACAATGGGAGATAGTTCAATTTATATGAAGTAGCTTTGGTCCAGACAGAGTTATCTATATTTTTTTTTCAAGTGAGCAAATGTACAAACGCTTTGGTGTACCACAAGTCTTTGTTTTATCTTACAGATTTCATCTAATTTTCTGGCAGATTTTAAAAGCTTAATAAAAATATATGATTACTTTAAGTTTATATTGGGTATTCATTGTCAATTGTGTATTGTGTATAAATGCAATATCACAACTCCATTCTGCAAAGCAGTTATCATCATCATACTATTTCCATTGCGTTCCTCATAGAACATAGGGTCTCAAAATAAAAACAATCATGCCACTTTCCATGATTTCTTTTTATTTGTTAATGTTTTCCCAGCTCTTTTCTGACTTTTTATCTAGTACACAGCGTTGCCATGTAAATTTTTGTCTTTCTCATCGTCTCGCGCCGAGGGGGTTCCACTGTCTAGCTCTGTTGTTGGTATTTTATCTAATGGTGTGACCAGTTTATCTCTACATTCTTTCTAGTATCTGCACCTCTAAATTTCTCTGTCTATCCATCTCCCACAGTCTGGTGTTTTCTAGTTTGTCTACCAGTGTATTTTTAAAATATTTTTCAGACATCTCTTGATGAAGGTTTGTACTTGTTTTGTTGATTCAGATGTTCTCAGTGTTTTTTGTTGCCTTGACATTGAAGTTAAAGATAGTAATTTTAGATTTCCAATATGGTTAAAGGGGTGAAATTTCTGACGCACTAGGCTTATACGACGTTTAGTGTATTTATGTGTTCCACCTGAGACACTGACTACAACCCTAAGAAGAAACTACTCAGTTTATGGTCTGTCTCCATTTTGTTACTTGATTAATTAGAGTACTTTTGTCATTTTGAGGCATACTTTTTTTCCTAATATAACAATTAATTTTGTGGCTATTGAATTTAATTTTAATTAACAGTCTAGTAATTTTGTATTAAACTTTATAAGTCATACACAATAAAAGAAAAACACACAATATAAACTTCAACATGCAATGAATTTTATTCGACATAAATAATAACATTCTATTTAAAAATGTTGTAATATTTATAAAGATGTGCTGATCCTCAGTCCTATTTTACTTTATAAACTCTGCACCTTAATTGTAATAAGCATCGCAGTTATTGATAATTGATAATATTATATGATTGATATCTCTATGATACATGTATTGTATTAAATTAGGGTAAGGGTTAATAATAATAAGTCTTGACTTAGAGTGAGAAGATTAGTGACGAAGGCACTATGTCTCGTGGTATTTTTTATATCATCATATTATTGCTCTTTATATATTTTATTATATACATATATACTTTTTTTTTATTAAACTGTTAAGCATTTACTGCCAGTAAAATGTATTATTATCTGTGATGTGTACGAATTAACATTTAGATATATGTTTTTTTCAGACAGAAAAGCTTAAGTTTTAAATTAATACAATATTCCTAAAAGATTGAATCAACAAATCTTTTGTATCATTATCCACTTAAGAGAGTAGAAAGTAGGCTACAATTTATTTCTCCATATGCATTGTATGACTTTCTATCTTCATAAGATAAAAACATTTTTTTGTTTCTTTTTAAATAGTAAGAAAATAACAAATGAATCACGCGCCATTCAAAACACTATCAATATCTTGATGTTTCTTTTTTTAAATATCTAACTATTTCTTTGTTGATAGGCTTCGCTCTTCTTAATGAAAATAGTTTTGCTCTCTTTCTCTTATTTTCATCTCGGTAAAAGAAACACTGTTAGAGTTTCTAGTTAAATGAAACCAGTTCATTCCCTGATGTGATGTACTTCCCCATCGACCATTTAGATTAGAATAATGACAACCTGTATACCACCAGGCACCTGAACTAGATCTTGCACAGTTATCGCGACTGTCTAAATCGTTATCTGTATCAAAAGTCGTAAAGAACAAGTTGTTATGATGTGATAAACTATCTCCAGCATTTCCTGAATAGTTTCTTATCTGTAGTTTATATTTCTCAGTCTCACTCAATACTTTAAAGTTTTCGTATTGCGCAAAATATTTTGTGTTGTTAAATTCTAAATCAATTCTTAAATCATATTGTTCAGTAGAAGTTAAGCTAAAAATATTTTCATTTCCCAGATAAAATTCACCAATGTTGTAATCTCCAAAGCCGTCACGATACTCCTTCCAGCCTCTATAGAAATCTACACTTCCGTTGATTCTCCTCTGAAAGATGATCCATCCACCGCCGTCTGTCTTGGTCTCACACATGACCTTTAACCCGGATATTAACTTTACAATTACGCGGTTGTGGGTGCTGATGATTTCGCGACAAGATACTGGTGGTACTGTTTAAAAACAATAAAATACAACATGAAGACTTAAAGAAAAATAATTTAACATTAGGTAAATAAAAAGAAATTTTATGATACAGTTAAAATCTTTTAACAATATGTACATGAAAAGGCAAAGTATAAAAATATTTTTTTTTTAAAGTGCTTTGACTACCCCAATAGGAGTGCCGCTTTCAATATATAAGGTCTGTATGACCTCACTCCCCATGGATCTCAGACAGACAATATGCTACACCACTTTTAAGAAGAACATTAAGACCTACTTGTTTAAAATCCCCCCGGGGCCCCCAAATGGGTGTCCGAAATTTATTTGTAAATACATAAATTAATATATTTGATTGACAAATAGTGTCAACGGGTGTCTTTTTTTTCAACATTTATGGATTAAAAATTTATCACAAAGACTAAACCTAGATCTAGGTCTATCAGTACGTTGACTTTGTTGACATTTTAAAAATATTTTTTTCCCAGAGAGATCAAAGTTTTTTTTAAAGTTAGTTTTACATTTTAAACTTTGTTGCCACGAATAAAACTGCATGATATACAGCGAATTCCAGGTATCTTGTTACCTTTACTAATAATAGATCTAAATGGCGAGTATTTTATGGCTACACTAATTAACCTTGAAGCAAAATTTACAGAATCGAGTATAACAGATCCAAAAGTTATTCTTAATAATGCAAGAATAGTCCATTATTCGGGTTTGGCGTCTATAATTTCAGAATTAAACTTAACACTCGAGTTATTACCCCTCTATTCATCTTTCCTCAATCCAATGGAAACTCTATTTTTTATTTCCATCTAATCCTTTTGCTTTCGCACAAAACATAAACAACAAACAATAACGTAATATCATATAATATTAGCACATCCTTCCTTTTGAAGTTATTATCACACCCTTCCTTTTAAAGTTCTTAAGAGTGATATCTACCATTTGGGGGCCCTATGCAAAACTGATCGCGCGGGGCCTAGTCTGGGTAGGGATGAGCATAATGTCAATATTATTTTTTTTGAATTAGAAAATAGGCCTACTTTCGTCTTTGCAATACATTTTTATCAAATGAAAGCTCGAAATGCCACTTTTTATTTATTGGCACCCCAAAATGTCAATTTCGTCAGGAGATTTGAATAAATTCAAAAAAAAATTCAGGACTTTATCGTATATTTTGCCTTTTCATGAGATTTCCTGGAGGCCCTGGAAAATCAGGAGGTTACGAAAACCCTGTTATTTTATACACGTTATAATGGTTTAATTTAATATTGTGTACACTTAGAATTAGCGCGTGTCCTATGAAAGCGCGGGGCCCACTGCGACCGCATAGGCTGCAGTGGCCTAAGGCCGGCCCTGTCTACTAGGAACTTTAACAATTCGTCCACTTCTGGTTGTCTTGACTGGCACAACAAGTTCTCTAGACGTTGGTCTATAACTGTCTGTTTCATTTGTTCCAACAGTTTGCAGTTCATTGTCTCCATCGGTATCATAGTACCCAAAGATGTCTTCATCGAAACTCTTATTCAAAAAGCGTTGATTTCTTCTGTATGTTTTTCCGTTTGTCTTTATGATGTAAGTGAATGTTTTTTATGACAACTGCTTTCTGCCATGTTTGACCTAGACGAACTCTCCGACAGAATAATCTTTAGGTAGTCTTGCTTTTGCATTGTATTTCACTTAGCTTTTCATCTGTCGTTCGTTGAGTAATGTCTCTGCATTTTCAGCTACCGATGGTTTCAATAGTTTGGGATCAGTTCAAATGATTCCCTGAGTCTTCTACTCGTCACCAGTTGTGAAATAGTGAAATTATATATAGTTATATGTTACATTACCATGAAGAATGTACATAAATTGAACTGTTGAATTACGATCCAGATCCTGTGGAAAGACATTTCAATACAAAAAAAAATATTCTTTAACTATTTTATGAAATATTTTTAGAATTAAAATACATTGTTTATTTATTTAACGAAAAACAAATATGTGTTTACAAAAGTGTATTTACAGTACCTGTGCTTTTATTATCATTATATTTATGAGCAACTCGATACTAACCACTTATAACGTTTAATAATGATTCAGAAATAATCTCTCTCGCATAATAGATAACATATATGTAACAATGTATTTAAATAGAGACATAAAGAATAATTGTTTTTGAAAATTTACATCAATTTTGGACTGAAAGTGATAACATGTTTGTATTTTAACTTCTAATACATTATATTGTGTAGGCATAGTGGCTGAGTGATAAAGTGCTTGGACTCAGAACCGTGTTCGAATCCTGGTGAACACTGAGATTTTTACTTTATCTATATGGCGCCTCTAAGTCCACCAAGCAATTGGGTCTTGACCTCATTTGTAATTGACATTATTTGGGGGAAAAATTAAGTCGGTTAGTCGTTGTGCAGGTCACATGACATCCTCGTTAACTGTCAGCTACAGACAGGGGACTATCTTTACATCATCCGCCCCATAGATCACAACGTCTGAAAGGGGAACTTATTTATTTTTATACTTGTGTGAATGTATACATTACTAGCATGCTATATTGTTATTGTTCTGCATGAAGGATATCACATTTTAAAGGTTAATAAACGTAACTAATAATTCAGAAACATTGTACACAAAACAATAAGCAAACGAAAAATAATAGTTTTGTTCTAAGTACGCTAAAGTTGGATGAGAACCAGAACACTTGCTTTAACCAAATAGTTGCTTAGACCTTCACAGACGGATTCTGTCACGGAAATTTCCGGGCTTGTCGTTTTGCACTAATAATAATATTATGTATTATAATACTATATTGTATCTTTATGTATCTTTTCTCCCGATGCGCGGTCCGAATGCGGAAGCCAAATTGAGGTTCTTTGAGAAAAAAATGTGCGACAGGAGCTACAGTTTTGCTTTCACGTTCGCAGATCCAGCTTTTCTAGGAAGAGTTGTCGCCCAAGTTTTCAAAATAAATAATGAAAATAATATTCCAATGTTTTTTATGTTGTTTTTTTTTAACTAGGGTTTTCCTTCGGCCAACCGATATGTATATATATATATAAACAGTAGCCTATTGGGAAAAAATAATACGACATCGCCAAAGTTTCTGCATGCTGAATGGCCGAAATTCCAGTTTAGTACACTAACTAGTTCAGTCTATACCAATCGTTATATGATGCTTTAACACTGACACGTGGCATCGCAACCTGCGTAGACCAAAAGCTCGTTGCACCAACATAGGTCTTGACCTCACATGCAGTTGGCTTTTAAAGGTTATTAAAAATTATTGAAATTATTATTAAAATTGAAAATAGTTATTTAGGGGTTAAAGTTTTAGTGGATTTCTTGTGATATTGTTCATAACCAAAAAATAGTCTAGGTATATGGAACAAATTCCCCCTAGAGCCGCTACTGGCCTCAAGAATAAATTTTTTATATAGTGGTAGATGTGTTTAAACCAAAACTAGGTAGACAACCTATGCTTTATATACTATATAATAAATAAAGTCATGCTTTTTAATTTTCATGCAAAAATTAAATTAATCTTTAAAAAATATTATGCTCTACCTGAAGTGAACATGTTAAGGTTAGAGGCTCAATCAGTTCTTTGATAACTTTTGAGCTTCCCACAAAATGGAGTTTTGTTCCTGAATAAGAATTTTGTTTCTCATTTAAAATGTATAATTAAAATCAAAGATTATAAGCAATTATGCTATTATAACATACAATTAAATCTTAATTTAACCGAAAAAAAAATAACTTAGTACTTTAGAGTATAGTTCTTTCTTTCAAAAAAAAAATAAAAAATTCGAAAAAAAAAAGAAATATCCCTAAAGCTAAGCCTAGGTTAAAATATGAACCTATGGACCTACTAACTCTACTGAAGTTTGGTTAAAATATGAACCTATGGGCCTACTAACTCTACTGAAGTTTGGTTAAAATATGAACCTATGGGCCTACTAACTCTACTGAAGTTTGGTTAAAATATGAACCTATGGGCCTACTAACTCTACTGAAGTTTGGTTAAAATATGAACCTATGGGCCTACTAACTCTACTGAAGTTTGGTTAAAATATGAACCTATGGGCCTACTAACTCTACTGAAGTTTGGTTAAAATATGAACCTATGGGCCTACTAACTCTACTGAAGTTTGGTTAAAATATGAACCTATGGACCTACTAACTCTACTGAAGTTTGGTTAAAATATGAACCTATGGGCCTACTAACTCTACTGAAGTTTGGTTAAAATATGAACCTATGGGCCTACTAACTCTACTGAAGTTTGGTTAAAATATGAACCTATGGGCCTACTAACTCTACTGAAGTTTGGTTAAAATATGAACCTATGGGCCTACTAACTCTACTGAAGTTTGGTTAAAATATGAACCTATGGACCTACTAACTCTACTGAAGTTTGGTTAAAATATGAACCTATGGGCCTACTAACTCTACTGAAGTTTGGTTAAAATATGAACCTATGGACCTACTAACTCTACTGAAGTTTGGTTAAAATATGAACCTATGGACCTACTAACTCTACTGAAGTTTGGTAAAACACACTGAAGAGCCCATATATGTTAAACATTTCAGGTATTCATCACAGAAATATCCAAGAGTCGTTGCGTTACGAGAAAAGACACTAAATAAGAGAAACTTCTAAGTATTAAATTTAAACTGCTTAAGTAAACTATCAAAGCAACTAACTTTGATTTTTTTTATATATTTTGTCAATTAATAATCTGTTATGTACTCAAAGTCACTGCTAAGAATCACTACCAAAAAATGATCGAATGAAAAAAATTCAACATTTACGTTTTAAATCTAAAAATATCTCCTTCATATAAAAGTCAGAAGCGAGTGTAGAACTCCATAAAAGAGACTTATGAAGCCATGCATGGAAACTCGAGCGAATCCTGTAAAGAACAGCAAGAGACCGAGGAGAGTGTAGAAGTCCATATAAGGGACTTATGAAGCCATGCGTGGAAAGTCGATCGAATCCTGTATGGTTCTAGCAAAAGACCGAGGAGAGTGTAGAACTCCATAAAAGAGACTTATGAAGCCATGCATGAGAAGTCGAGCAAATCCTGTATAGAACTAGCAAGAGACCAAGGAGACTAACCTGTTTTTACTGAGATCCTATGTTCCATGAGGAACGCAAAGAAAAGATGATGATAATAATGATAGAATTCAAACTACCTCTATAACCAGAACAACATTTAAAAAACATCAAGGTTTTTCCCACTAAATTCTCTACTAAGAACAGCTGTTGACCGGAAAAAAAGTGGTGTAGTGTGATTACGCGAACTGTCACCTCACCGTTACGATAAAAGTCAGTGGACGAATAATAATGATAATAATAAGTTATCCAATCCCCGACTAAACAAATATCTTGTTTCAAAAATTAAAATGTAAATCGACTTACTTTGGTGAGATGCTGTTAGATCTTTGTTCTCTAAGGTACATTGATCGTTTTGTTCGACTATCTTTAAACGTCGTATCTCTTCAATTAAAGCAGTCATATTTGTTCTATATTCTACCTCTTTCTTAGCCACTATAGATGAGTTGGCTGCATTTGTTTTATCTCCCTCAACCTTACACCTGTAAACTTTGGCATCAAACTGAGTTGGATTGTGTAAAGTTAAACTAATATACAGATTTCCAAAACTGATTTGTGCATGATGTAGTTGGACTAGCTGTGAGAGATTGAAAGTTTTAGCTTCTAAAGTTATAAGATCCAAAAACTCTTTTAAAGTTTCATTATAACGAGAAAGAGTTAGAGATCTGATAACATCCAGATGTTGAACTTGGTTGTTGGTTATAGAACAGTTGATCACAAGTTGTGCAGTTATCTCCGCTGATAGAACGTTTGGTTGGACATCAATGATAAGTTCTGAAAAAAAGTGAAATTGTATTCATCAAAAGTCGTAACTGGGGCTGCGAAGCCACCCGGGAATATGCATTCCTCATAAATTCCTCATTAATCTTTAGACTTGAAGACAAGTCTTACTATTCATAAAAAATATTATACATACATATATTAGACATAAATGAATAGCAGCACGAGGGACCACGTTTTTAAGAGAGAAAGTAGTGAATTAAAATGTTACGAAAATAAAAGAATGCGCCGACCGAGGCTCATACCTGTGACTCTGGATTCGATCCTGCTTGACACTGTGTTCGCAGACAAACTTATGCCTTCCAAGAAATTCTTCTTCTCAGGGCAGATAATTTCACACGCCTGTAGCATACCCTCTTTAAAAAAACAGGCTTCAGTGAATGGTCGTGAGGCCTTTGCTATCATCTCGCTGATAACAAAGCTTGCCTTTACAGAATCCTCGCTTGCAGTGTGCATACACCTAATTTACTGATTTTTGCAGTTGTAAATCATTTCACGGCTTATATATGCTCATTGTAAATTTTATCTTTTTTTTTAATTCGCAGACATGGCCGCGGGCCACATAAAATTGTTTCGCGGGTCACATGTGGCCCTCGGGCCACGTGTTTGAGACCCCTGCTCTAGACCATCGGAATGTCCAAAAAAAATTCTTCTTATCCATAGTCATTTCGTCCGTATGCAAATTACCAACCCAGTGGTCAAAGGTCACAAACCCTAGATAGCCCCTCCCCCACATTGCAGCATCCGTTCACTAACAACTTCAATAGAGCAGACACAGCCAGCTGTTAGGCATGTATTAGACAAACGATGGCTCTACTAAGAGAGAGAGAGAGAGAGAGAGAGAGAAAGAGAGAGAGAGAGATTTGGCACATATTTATTGTAACCTAAATTATACAAAGATATCGAAGTCATTATAACTAAAAAATAAAAAAAAAAGGTTGTTTACATGTCATAATGTGCAACTATCGTTCTATGACAGCGGTTCTCAACCTTTTAAGCTCGGCGAACCCTTTTTACAATCTACCACTCTGCCGCGACCCACCCCCCATACACAAATACAGTATTTTAGGGTAGACTTAGGCGACCCCTGGCAAATGGTCAATCGACCCCCAAAGGGGTCGCGATTTACAGGTTGAGAACCCCTGTTCTATAAGATATTGACCTATTCTTCTATTCTAAGAATTTTATAAATAATTTTACGCCTGGCCTCATTTTTACACGTTATATCAAAATCAAATATTGAAATCTCTTGCTATTTGCAAAATTTACCAGACTTTTAAAAAATGTCTTTTGTTTTTAAATTCTAATATCATTGACGACTAGATTGTCACATAGATACACTTAGGACTTTATTATTTTCTCTTTAGAAACAATGCCTGTAATGTAGAATTTGGTCGTTTTAAGACCTGTGCAATGAAATTTACAATGTAAAATGAATAAGTTTAAAAATGTTACACAAACGTGAAGAAACATATTTACTGACCTGAAGAGGATAATACAAATAAAGAAACAAATAGAAGAAAATGTTGAAGCAGAGTCATTTTGACTGCATTAACAGCAATGAAGACAAAAGTTGTTTAAATAGACAATATACGGACTCGTGGCACAAACTACAGGGCACTTTCTTATCAGTTCAAGTTACAACAACATCTCTAAGTCAACATCACGTCCAGGTAGTTAATAGGACCAGCGTGACCAGAGAGACATCCTTGAACAGTGTGACTTGAACAATAATCAAGAAATGGAATAGTCTGTAACGTAATGAGTTGAGATAAAGAGATAGACAGAGAAAGGATGAACTCGACTTTGAGCGCTGAAAAGATAAAAAAAAACTAATTACTGAGCTCTCAAGTGGTTGAAACACAAACCACTCGCTAAATAATGAATCAAAACGAAAAATGTTTTTTTTTAGTGTTTTTTTGTTTATTTACATTCCTTAAAATTATATTGGAGGCGCGGTGGCTGAGGGGTAAAATGCTTGGCTACCGAACCGGGGTACAGGGTTCGAATCCTGGTGAAGACTTTCAAGATTTTTAACTTCAGGATCTTCTGGCGCCTCTGAGTCCACCCAGCTGTGGTGGGTACCTAACGTTAGTTGGGAAAAAGTAAAGGCGGTTGGTCGTTGTGCTGGCCACATGACACCCTCGTAAACCGTAGGCCATAGAAACAAATCTGTCCTATAGACCACACGGTCTGAAAGGGGAACTTTACTTTACTTTACTTTTTATATTATATTTGAAGATTGTAATCCAATGTAGACATAAAGTTCCCCTTTTCAGAACTTGTGTTAAATAAGAGAAATAATGAAAAAAATAAAAATATAACCTGTATATGTGGCCCACGGTTAAAGAGTGTGGCACGTGGCCAGTGCAACGACCATCCGCATTTAATTTACCCAAACTTATGTCAGGTACCCATTAGAGCTAGATGGACTCATATGCCGAAATTAAAAAGTGTATTCTTTACCATGATTGGAGCCCGGAAATTCCAGTTCAGACGTTAAGCGCATTACCACTCAGCCACTGCTCCTTCTTTGAGTTAACATAATTAAAAATAAATACTTATAAAAAGCTTTGAGAACAACTCCTTATAACAAACATAAATAATAATATTATCTAGTAACGTTTTTATTAGAATGATTACGAGAACAGGTCTAGTAGGTATCCACTCTTTTTGCTCTACTAGAGTGTATCAGGTCCAGCATATTTACATTTTAAGATGATCCAACATAACATGAAGATCAAATGGTGGTCATCATTCGATTTCTTTTTTTTACTCGTATTGTTAGAAAAATAAACACACTATAATGCTTATAATAAAGAGATGTGTCCAAGCAGTTTGAGAGGCCTTAAGCGAAATTTCCGAGTCAGGCTTTTTTTGGGTGTGTGTTTGTATACTTAATTGATTGCTAAAGTAAAAAGCAAAGAAACTCTTCCAGACCTTCAAAAAGTAGATGATAACATTATGATGATGTAAAGGTCAACTGTTTTTGTAGCCCTCGGTCATAGGTAGCCAAGCCATGCCAAGTTCAAGGGTACTTAGTCTCACGACCACGTTTCCAACATCCATGTCTCATAAAAGAAAACAATTCAGTTCATCTCATTGCTTTACTTTCTATAGAATACAGCAGTTCTGAAGCTTTTGACTTTAAACAAGAAGGCTATTGTTATGTCATTTCCAAACGTATAATATTTAATTTCCATACAAATCCTTATCATCAAGTATAGCAGAAGTAAAATATTATATTAGAGTTTAACATTGTAAAATATTCATAATAAAAAAAAGTAAAATTACGATAAGGGTATTCTCTCCTTCCCTCAATTTAAAAATTCTGGTTCCGCCCCTGAATCTAACTGATTAGTGTTTTCTAAGGATAAGGAGAGTTTAACTTTCACATGTCCTCAAAGTAGATTGGACTAAGGCGCTCTAAGTATGCTCCTTTTTTAGCGGCCCCCGAAAGGGGAAAAGACGCTATTAGTTTTGTGCGAAATGTCTGTCCGTCTGTCCGTCTGTCCGTCCGTCCCGTTTAGATCTCGTAAACTACAAAAGATATTGAAAATCCGACATCACAATATTTTAGACCATTCAAAGTTCTGAATCAAAGGCTACTTTTTTTTTTTCTGAAAGCGAAAAATCTAATTTTTAAAATCAGTTATGCAAGCAGTTTTTTAAAGAGAAAAAGCTAATTAGTATGCATTATAAGTTAGACCTAATTTAAAACGAATAGTAATATTATAAATTTTATAATCCTGTACTATTATTTTAAAGGGAACGAAATAAGAGCGGTTGGTCGTTGTGCTGGATACATGACACCCTCGTTAACCGTAGGCCACAAAAACAGATGAACTTTACATCATCTGCCCTATAGACCCGGGGTCGGCAACCTGCGGCTCGCGAGCCACATGCGGCTCTTTGGGTGTGAAGCTGCGGCTCTTTAGTTCCATATGCAAATATTATTTATTTTATCGAAACATTTTTTAAATAGTTTTTAATCGTTTAACGAGGGTTAGGCACCGATTCTATCTCTCAGCCACTTGTACTCGCCCTTCACCACACCCCTCCCCCATTACACGCGTCGTCAATATTGTCAGTCCGTCAGAAGTTCTCGAATGACGCCATCGTCGGATGTTTCTATGTAGGTTTCAATTCGCTTTCGACGCAAGATGAATTGGCCTCTTCACCACGTGCTTTGACTCTGACGTAAGTTTTAAGTAAATGAGTTAGAAGTGATTATCCTCTCAAACTTAGAAGCAATCTACAATAAATGCTAATCTGACAAGCTTTGCGGCACCACTAGAAATTGGATAAAAAGGCAAACCATTTACAGATGGTGAAAATGTCAAAGACTGCTTTCTACGTGCATCTGAAGATAATACTTTTTAGTGATTTCAAAAACAAACCAGAAATCTTTAAAAAAAAACAAAGATTTTCCATTATCTGCTAAAACAGTACAAGATAGAATATTTTAAATGTTTTCAAATGTAGCATATTTACAGGAGGAAGATATTTAACTTTCTTTTGTTCTATCATGCTACAAAAAGACACGGCACAGGTTGCCCATTTTGTTAGCTATAAGTCTTCCCAAGGTCCAAAAGAAGAACTTCAAGGATTGCTACCGCTTTCGTGCCAATCTAGAGAAGATATAGTAAATGCCATACAAAAATACATTGAAAACAATAAGATCGATTTAAATAAAATCATTTAAATAGCAACTGATAGAGCCAGAAGTATGACATGAAAAAATAAAAGGGCAACAACGATTCGTGGGAGCAAAATAAACCATGACATTCTTACATTTCACTGAATAATGCTCAAAGAAGCGCTTGGTGTCCAAAACGGTTCAAACCAAAAAAGTTAAGGTAATGAATTTGGTCATCAAGATTGTTAACAGCATCTTGTCAAAAGCACTCTACCATCGTCGGTTTAAAGAAATCTTAAAAGAAATGGATACTCAGTATTCCGAGCTCCTTCTTTTCAATAAAGTACGATAGATTTCCAAAGGTAATGTGTTGAGACGTTTTGCTTTGTGCTTGAAGGAAATAAATACATTTCTAAATGAAAAAGATATTAATCTCAATGTATTAGAAAACGACAAATACTTGCAAACATTTTATTTTTGGTTGATATAACAGAGAAATTAAATGAGCTGAATCTAAAACTGCAAGGAGAGGGAAACCCATCCCATGTTTTGGTAGAAGAATTGGTTTGTTTTGAAGAAAAATTAATTCTTTTTGCACAAGGTATTCAGAGCGGTAAGTTACTTCATTTTCAATGTCTAAAGCAGTATCGCAATAAAATCAGAGCTATTATTGACACGAATTACTTCAGCACAGTTAAAAAAAATCAAAGATAAATTTCTTGATAGATTTGAGCAGTTGAAAACCAACAAAACCATTCTAGCAATCCTAGTAAATCCTCTCAACACAAATAGTAACACAATCCACATTGATCCATTTCAAATTGATACTGGATATCTAAAAGTGCAATTGGTCGATTTATAAAGTAAAGTTTTATGGGGTGGAAAATTTACAGGGTTGAAAAGCAAATTGCAAGAGTTGGAGGTCCAGAAATGCACGTAACGCAACAATAGTGGACAGCTTTCTAAGGAATGCCGCAAGTTGATTCGGCGCATGGAATAATCTTCCAGATTGCTACATTTGGAAAGCTGACTGTATTCGGATCGACATATTCGTGCGAGAAAGCGTTTTTTTTTTTTCATGAATATATTTAAAAGCAAAGTAAGAAGCCAACTAACAATTGAAAATCTAGAGTCGTGTTTGAAACTAAAAACAACAAATTATGAGCCAAATGTATTCAAACTTTCTAAAACCATGCGAAGCCAACGCTCCCATTGAATTTGTGTGCTCAATTGTTTGTTATTAAAGTTCAACTTGGTGTTTAAGAGAATGTGTAACTGCTTTAGTTGTTACCGAAATAAAAAAATAATTATCTAATAATGCCATACATATATATATATTATTTAATTTGTTGTGATAAGCACTACTTAAAAATACAAAGATTCTTTTGTTTTCATTAAAAAAAATTGTGCGAGTACTATTTATTGTTGCAAGAAAAATTTTGTGGCTCTTTAAAACTTAAAAATTTTGTAAATTGTAATTTTTGGCTCTTTCGACTCAAAAGGTTGCCGACCCCTGCTATAGACCACAAGGTCTGAAAGGGGAACTAGTTAGGCCAGGTTCACGTCTAACTGCACATTCACTTTCACCTATCCTTTGATCTGCGGGACCGTTGGGGCACGACACAAGATCTGTTAACCTTCTTTCTCCATTCTTATCTCTCATTTGTCTTTGATATAATTTCATTCGGATGTTCTTTCTGAAAATATTGAAGCCTGCCTGGATGGACCACTTCGGGGGCCGATTTTGAGTTTGTGTTTCCATAAAAACTGTCTTTTGTAATCATGTTTTAAATGTATTGCTACGCCCTTAAAAAAAATCATAATTCGGATTTTCATTATACAGTCAACGGGAGATAACTCAGAATATTGTAGATAGTTAATACACAGATAGAGTTATCTATATTTTTCTTTTTTCGTATCAGCATATACTTTAGTGCACCATGCATGTTAGATTCATCTTACAGATTCCCAGAAGCGTAGCTAGAGTGGGGGAGGGAGGGGAAGAATTTGAAAATCCCCACTGGCCTCCATATTAGGGGTCTGGATGCAGTTGCCAAGCATCGAGTTCTCTCTTATGCCGCTGCCAAAGTCAAATTCGTTGTTTCTGTCTCGGCCATTGTTGGGGCACGTATTCGCAATTTCACTCGACGACATCAGAGGCAAGGAATCAGAAACGGTCTTGAGGCTTTCATGGCTTGAGTTCTCATCAAAGGTACTGACAGATAAACAGAGGTCTTTAAGCTCCACAGTTGCCAAGCATCAAGTTCTCTCTTATGCCGCTGCCAAAGTCAAATTCGTTGTTTCTGTCTCGGCCATTGTTGGGGCACGTATTCGCAATTTCACTCGACGACATCAGAGGCAAGGAATCAGAAACGGTCTTGAGGCTTTCATGGCTTGAGTTCTCATCAAAGGTACTGACAGATAAACAGAGGTCTTTAAGCTCCACAGTTGCCAAGCATCAAGTTCTCTCTTATGCCGCTGCCAAAGTCAAATTCGTTGTTTCTGTCTCGGCCATTGTTGGGGCACGTATTCGCAATTTCACTCGACGACATCAGAGGCAAGGAATCAGAAACGGTCTTGAGGCTTTCATGGCTTGAGTTCTCATCAAAGGTACTGACAGATAAACAGAGGTCTTTAAGGTCCACAGCAGCCAGCTTGGACGCAGAACCAACGTTGTCTTGATCTGTCCGGCTCGTTGCAGGTATACCAGGAAAAAAAAGTTTCAGGCTCATAACAGACTTCTCTAGTCTCTTCATTTGTTTCTTTTCTTTCAATTCTGTATATCCCATTGATATCGCCGCAGCAATCGTTGTCACGTTTGTCGCCATGAAAGTCATCCCCGCCAGACTTGCCCACAACACAGTCACAGACAGCGCTCCAATCCCCAGCGCTTCCATCACCACTGTTTGTGCAGCCACAGTCCTGACCAGGCAACTGCTCCTTCCCTAACGAGTTTATTCCTCCTTTTGCTTGCGACACAATGTTATCACTTTGGTCTATTTGGCCTTCTACTGGCAACACATTTTCATCTACTTTGTTCCACATCATGCTCCTCATCATATTCCTAATCAAGATCAATTGTTACTTTTATGTATCCCCACAGTCTTGGATCTTGCCCATTACATCAACAATCCCAGGCTCAATTTCAAATTGATAGGTCTCCGGATCTTCCTCTTCATCGATCAGAGCTTGCCGCAGACGAGCCGTGAGCGTTTCCCTGCTACCGACAGGTTTTAAACCTCGGTCTCGAAGCTCTTGTCTTAGCTCTTTAATTAAGAGCTGATGTAATAGCTTCAACGATGCCATGGAGATCTAATCCTACCTCCTCTCGTTGATTTGCCTATAAATCCCACTTCTGACATCCAATTGTAATAACTTAAGTGAGGCAACTCAACGAGGACATAGACGTTTATTTACACTGAGACATGACAAACACAAAGGGCATCTGCCTTGAGCACAGCATCTCCATATTGGCTCTCTACTTGGGCGGAAATCGTTAGTCTCTTATGTCAACATCCGACTTGTTTACTCACAGATAGTGCGCACCTTCTTTCTGCACTATCTTGGATGGCGGTGCGCATGGCAAAGTCATAACAATATATATATATATATATATATATATATATATATGTATACACACTACACCAGAACTACATGTGTAATCTCACAACGTCTACAACACCATCAACTCTACGCACTACACCAAGACTACATGTGTAGGCCCTCTACGTCCACAACACCATCAACTCTACACATTACAACAAGACTACATGTGTAGGCCCTCTACGTCCACAACACCATCAACTCTACACATTACAACAAGACTACATCTGTAGGCCCTCTACGTCTACAACACCATCAACTCTACACACTACACCAGGACTACATGTTTAATCTCACAACGTCTACAACACCATCAACTCTACGCACTACACCAAGACTACATGTGTAGGCCCTCTACGTCTACAACACCATCAACTCTACACACTACACCAGGACTACATGTGTAATCTCACAACGTCTACAACACCATCAACTCTACGCACTACACCAAGACTACATGTGTAGGCCCTCTACGTCCACAACACCATCAACTCTACACACTACACCAGGACTACATGTGTAATCTCACAACGTCTACAACACCATCAACTCTACACACTACACCAGGACTACATGTTTAATCTCACGACGTCTACAACACCATCAACTCTACACACTACACACTACACCAAGACTACATGTGTCGGCCCACTACGTCTATCTGACCAGGTCTTAAAAATCTGTCGAGGGTTTGTGTAGGAATTTTTTTCTTTTCTATTTGCTTTGCTAATTCTCTTAGATCTATAGAACATTAGATTTAATTATAGATCTCAATAATAGACCATATTACAATGTAATCTATACTTCAGCGTCATCCTAGGTCCAGCTATAAATAGGTTAATAAAATATCGTTTACATGAAATGAATTAATCTAAACCAGTAAATATTGACCCACAACGCTTCAGATTCCAACTATTAACTAGAAGTTACTATCAGTATTAAGCCCTTGAAGCCAGAATCAGATGCGGTGATTGGACTTTAAATGACATGCCTGATGACCAGTTGTTGGTCTGAAATTCATGAACACATACACCCAAACACAATACAAGCCAGATTGCACTTCATCTTAGAGAGATTTACATTAGTAACTGGCACAAAATTGGAAACAACAACACAAAATTAATGATAAAAAAAAGATTTTCTTTTTATTTATTTATTGATTTTTTCCACAGATTCTCTTACTATTAGCGACTATTTTAAAATTTACATGATTCCACATAATTATTGATTTTTTTTTCTAAGATACAAATTGTGGTGTTTTACTAAAAATTATATATTTAACGTGTAAATTGACACATGTAATTCTTACCGCCCGACAATCGTACATAGTATTTTTAAATTTGATATTTCAAGAAGAAAGCTATGAAGGTTAGAATAAAGACTGGTGTCAAAGAAGGCACTATACGCTTAGCATCAGATCCTGGAAAACACAAATACATTTCAACTCATCATTATGACAAAATTACTAAAATAAATAATAACAATAATAATAAAGCTTGTCTTTGAGTCCGAAGATTAACGAGGAATGCAGTATTTCCCGTGGATGCGCAGCCCCATCTGTGACCTACATATTTCGCCATACAGAGCAAGCATAACCATTGTCCGCAGGTGGTCGATTAAGTTTTTCTTTTCGGCTGTCCTCTGAAGTGGATTATCAGTAAATAACTAAATATATTTTGACATTACATAAAAAAGAAAAATAAGTCAATGTTCCTGCCAAAATAAAGAAGATTTAGCCTGGAAAAAAATTTACGGGCCTATCCCGTGTTCAATACCATATTAAATTATAATTAAAGGATTTTGACATTACAATAAAGGACATGAGAAATTCGCTTTGTGAAGAAAAACCTGAGAGATAAAACGCATGGCCAATGACACTAGCTCCAGCTGGAATAACCTGCCCTAAATTCAGCCAAACATTCGGGCTTACATAGGTCTCATCAGCCACATGAGGAGGCACAAGAACTTGGTCCCCAGTAAAAAGCATCCAGCCCCCTGGATGACAAAAGTGGTCGTCATTGAACCACGATGGACGAACTATAAAATTATAAACAACGATAAACTGCTAACGAATTTTTTATGGGCGGAATGGAGTCTAATAATTTAAGATTATTTGTCTATGCGTATGGTTATGTTGTTTTGCACGTTTGTGACCTTACAGTGATAAATACATTCATTTGTGCATAAAGAAAAGTAAACTACGTCATGCATATAATATAGTACCTATCTTATTATAGTCTTAGGATATTATATAGATCTGGTTCTTGATTCTTTTAAAGAAATATTATATATATATATATAAATTATTAATGAGTCAATAACACAATTCCTATTTTATTTAAGATAGCACGCTCATGACCTCAACAAACGCAGATTAAGTACAATATATCCTATATAGACGGCGGCGCGGTGGCTGAGCGGTAAAGCGCTTGGCTTCGAATCCTTGTGAAGACTGGAATTGTTAATTTCGGGATCTTCTGGCGCCTCTGAGTCCACCCAGCTCTAATGGGTACCTGACATCAGTTAGTAAAAGTAAAAGCGGTTGGTCGTTGTGCTGGCCACATCACACCCTTGTTAGCCGTAGGCCACAGAAACAGATGACCTTTACATCATCTGCCCTATAGATCACAAGGTCTGACAGGGGAACTTTACTTTACTTTACTTTATCCTATATAGATATACATATGGGATTGTAAATAATAATGTTGCATATCAAAAATAAAAGGCTGGAGCCGTGTTCTAAGTACTAAGCATTTTCTGGGCAAATCAAGCTTCAGAGTAAGTTCCACCTAATAAATACAATAGTCATGGTAACTGAGACCTACGCTTTAGAGACGTGGAAATCATTTCATAATGGATGACAAGACTCAACGTAGAAGTACATCAATAAACTGAGAAGGATGCTAGGAATGTCAAGTTCATGTCATCTGTAGTCTAGGAATGTCAAGTTCATGTTATCAATAGTCTAGGAGTGTCGAGTTCATGTCATCAATAGTCTAGGAGTGTCAAGTTCATGTCATCAATAGTCTAGTAATGTCACGCTATGTCATCAATAGTCTAGGAATGTCAAGTTCATGTCATCAATAGTCTAGTAATGTCACGTTATGTCATCAATAGTCTAGTAAAGTCAAGTTCATGTCATCAATAGTCTAGTAATGTCACGTTATGTCATCAATAGTCTAGTAATGTCACGTTATGTCATCAACAGTCTAGTAATGTCAAGTTCATGTCATCAATAGTCTAGGAATGTCAAGTTCATGTCATTAATAGTCTAGTAAAGTCAAGTTCATGTCATCAATAGTCTAGGAATGTCAAGTTTATGTCATCAATAGTCTAGGAATGTCAAGTTCATGTCATCAATAGTCTAGTAATGTCAAGTTCATGTCATCAATAGTCTAGGAATGTCAAGTTTATGTCATCAATAGTCTAGGAATGTCAAGTTCATGTCATCAATAGTCTAGTAATGTCAAGTTCATGTCATCAATAGTCTAGGAATGTCAAGTTCATGTCATCAATAGTCTAGTAATGTCAAGTTCATGTCATCAATAGTCTAGTAATGTCAAGTTTATGTCATCAATAGTCTAGGAGTGTCAAGTTCATATCATCAATAGTCTAGGAATATCTAGTTCATATCATCAATAGCCCTAGGAATAGCAAGTTCTTTTTATCATTAGCCTTTAGACTATCTTGTTTATGTTATTATAATTATTATTATTATTATTATATTAATATGGAATATAATTTTAAAAAATCATTAAATTTAGGTCTAGTGTCTACTAAACAGGATTACATGTACAAATGACAAAATGTATTCACTGTATTATCTTTAACACTCAAAAGTATATTCTATGTATGACAATTCAGTATCATTCTGACACTCTACTTCTATTTCTATGTCACTCTGCTTATTCGGCGCACTATCGATTTCCTGCTCATCAACCGTGTCTAATCAATCAGTTAATCCTGGTAATCCCCAAACCATTTCCGCAATGTTTTTCTTACCTGCAAATTTGATTTACACATAGTTTATAACGACAGCTTACGCAATTGCAACTTTCAGTCTAAATGTATTTTACAATATAAAATATCGACTACCATGGGAAATACATATATGTACTGTCCCATCCCATCCCATAGGACGTTACCCAATGGATTCCCATGGTAATAACATTCCTATGGACCTTTGACCACTGGGGTGGTAATTTGCATACGGATCAGAAGAATGTTTTATTGGACATTCCGATGGTCTAGAGCAACGGTTCTCAACCTTTTATGCTCGGCGACACCTTTTTACAATCCCCCACTTAGACGCGACCCCCCCCCCGCACACACACACACAGCAATAAAAGAATAGATAATAACAATCCAACTTTTCAATGGTCTTTGGCGACTCCTGGCAAATCGTCAATCGACCCCCAAGGGGGTCGAGAACCACAGGCTGAGAACCCCTGGTCTAGAGGTTAATTTCGCTTGGTGCGTTATCGCTAGGCCGTGGTGTCGAATCCAGAGTCACATGTTCGAGCCTCGGTCGGCGCATACCCTTATAATCGTAGCATTTTAATTCACTACTTTCTCTCTTAAAAACGTGGTCCTTGGTGCTGTTGTTCATTATATGTTTAATATATGTATGTAAAAAATCGCGTAGAATGGCTTTAATACACTAAACGACTACACAACAAACATTTCGTGAACACATTCTTACTGACGAGTTACAAGCACATGTAAACATGAGAACAACAACCGATATAGAATATAATTTTCATAACAAGCCCTTTCCAGCACCCTAAGGAAAATAATGATCGAACCTCATATAAGATTGTCAAAATTTTTATGGAGTCAATGTTCAATGTAATTTCTGCTTTCTTGTTGAGACGGACAGTAGGACCACACATAACAACAACTGCGTTACAATTTTTGTGGGAACGCTGAAAAAAAATTAAGAATATTTTACCTGAACAATATTGATTAATTTGGCTAATTAAAAACTGCGCAGCTTGGAATTGTGAGTCTGTGCACCAGTTAGCGGTAGTTTTATCCGCCAAGCAATCTACCACCAGACTTTGAAATCTATTTAAAAATAAGAAGAAAATTGTTCACACGTTATAAAGTCCTATTAAGAAAGTAGACAAATAAAATACATTTGTCATAACTTTAAAATAAAAAAAGATTTGACAGAGTGTAATTGTATCAATTAGTTTGGATCAGTAAAATTTAATTAAATTGTAATAAATCTAGGCCAACAACAATAGATCTGTGCGACTGGAAATATTTTTACCGTTTTATTGTGTTTTTTTTTTACGCTTTTTAAGGTTTTTAAGCACATTTAAAACCACCAAACATAAGAATATTCAGAACTTGTGTTTAAACGTATGTAGATTTTTATTTTACCCGCATTATGTTACATTTAAATATTAAGCGACTTCAAAGAATAATACTTATATGCAATATTTTATTTATCATTCAAGACATAGAATATATGGAGTGAATATATGGAGTGTGATGTGTGGCTGGGTGACACGAGTCACTTGGCTACTTAGCAAATGAGCTCAAGTTTTAATCCCGCCTCAAGCTGAGTTATGTATACAGGTACCCGCACCCTCACCGTCTCACCGAATCAGAAACCCCATTAGCATCAAACCATGCTGAGAATGACTCTCTTAGAGCACGTGAAAGGCAGCTGGCAGATAGTTTTAAGGTCCTCTGTACAAGAACAGACCTAATGGTGCACACGAACCAGTTCTCTCTCTCTCTATCAAATCCTTGTACCGTCATGCAGAACGCGTCATTCATAAAGAAAGTGGACTATTGTTTCCACCTCCTCTATGCAGTGGCGACACCGTGTGTCGTAGTTGTCACTGAACCGTCCGAAGTAAGCACTTATTGGACAGTGACCGACTCGGAACTGGGCTAGGACGGCCTGTTACGCACGATTGAGCAGCAACCACGCATCCTTTAGGTCTGGTCTACTCAGCTGCCTATGGAGCTCACGGCTTTTGTCTGAAGAATCCCAAACTGTCGTACCGAAGTGACAACTATCGGGATCAGGCTAGTGATCGTACTCTCTCGTAAGTGCACGGTCATCATGTAGGGTTGCCGTTTGCACCGCGGATGTCGCTAAAATGTCAGCCCTCTCGTGATTGATCAGACCACAGTGGGTTGGAACTCAAACTATCAAGTTGTAGAAGACGTGCCACGACCGAGAGGAACGCTCCCATCCTTCTGACGCCTGGATGCTGACCTTCAAGGGCGTCTAGGGCAAAAATCGAATTAGTGAAAATGACCACGTCCGCTTATGGCGCAGATCCATTTCTGAGCCTTCCTCAACCCATTCCCACCCAGCCTCGACAGACATAAACTCCTATCTGTCATCCATCCGCAGGATCTAGGTTAGCACAGGTTTTCACCCACTTCAGTTTCGTACCCTTCGTCCCACCAAAGAGATTGAGCCGTAGCGCTCAGTGAAGGCTATAAGAATGACAGTTGCACTGTAAAAGAATACTCCCTATGAAAGTATTACGAGCATAACAAAGCATTTCATGAATATTCGTCGTTTTTATTTCAAATATTTTTCGATAATGAAACATTTTCAAACCAATATAACGTTCGACCTAAAGTTTTTGCGATGTAGCCAATGTGTTGAGAATTTTTCATCCCCAGTATACACATAGTATGAAATTTTAAAGAAAATCGTTAGAGTTGATTTTGAAAAACAAAATGCTAATCTATATCTATAACTATGTCTCTCTCTCTCTCTCTCTCTCTCTCTTATATATATATATATATATATTGCTCGATTAAGTGTATATGATACAACACACTAATACAAACTTACTCACAATCACCAGTAAAATCTAGACATGTTGGACACGCAGCTTCAACCAAATCAATCCATGCTGGAAAAAAGATTTTTTTTTTTCAAAATTGTTCCTTTTTGTTAATGTAAATAATTGTTTTCAAATATCAATTTAATATAACTTTAAATGTATATGATATGGCTATTTTTTTTTACCTGATACCATAATTAATACCATCAAGCCTGATATTTTCTTGGTCGTCATGTTATTTAATGTTTATTCTGAAAATAATCACAATTTTTTATGAAAACTTTATTATGAAGTTCCATTAGTGTTAGATAGGAAGATATGTAGTACGGAGATAGAAGAAATTTAGACTGCCAAATTTAGAAAGCTAAGAAATTAAGACTACGAAATTTAGAGATCGAAGAATTTCAAACTGCCAAATTTAGAAAGCTAAGAAATTAAGACTACGAAATTTAGAGATCAAAGAATTTCAAACTGCCAAATTTAGAAAGCTAAGAAATTAAGACTACGAAATTTAGAGATCGAAGAATTTCAAACTTCCAAATTTAGAAAGCTAAGAAATTTTCTAAAGACTACGAAATTTAGAGATCGAAGAATTTCAAACTGCCAAATTTAGAAATTCAGACTGCCAAACTGCACATAGTGAATAAATTTAGACTGCCAAACTTTAGAAAGCGAATAAATTCAAACTGCAAATTAAGAGAATGAAGAAATTCAGAATGCCAAATTTAGAGAGCAAAGAAATTCAGTTTGTCGTAACGCCAGAAGGAGAAAAAAATTACAACTATAAAACTATGGAAAGTGAAGTAAAATAGTTTGACAAGCTCTGAATAGTATAGGTAGAAAGTTTTACTACTGACTGCCCTTAAAAATATTTACACTTACGCCCCAACCCCTTTTTAGGTCCACTCTGATGTATAAGATGTATAAGGGAGTTATAAAGAAACTTCATCAGTTGTAAAACTTTAGACATTTTTTACAGTTTTACATGATTTTAATTTAAATACGTTTTTATACGTACAATGCAAGAATAGCACAACACTAGACAGATTTGGCGGCCTTACTTTCCGAAAGACATTTGAGAAAAACTGTAATAGTTGTTAAAATGAACAAAATATTTTTTAAATGAAACTATACAGAAAATTTAAAAAAAAACATATAATACAAAGCAAATCTGAAATGTATTTACATTAATATATGACTTTATTTACTCAATGTAAAATATGTCCTAGCGATATACCAGTAACAGGTATTGTCAAAGAAACTATGTATCTAATTTAAAAACTAACCTTTGTGTGTGTGTGTTTGAAGTCTGAAACCCACACACAATCTAAAAGTATAAAGACTATTGACATATTTATACTTATTTTACAACGTACGATACTTATGAATAATTTATGACAAATTTTAAAGGCATAATTGCATTCATAATCTCCTTAGTACAGGTTCTCAAGTGTAGCGTTTAGAAACTATTACATAATATTTTAAATTTGAGCAAGAATAAAAGATACATTTATATGTTGAAGATATAATATTATCATACTTTCTATCCATCTATCTATCTATCCATCTATCTATCTATCTATCTATCTATCTATCTATCTATCTATCTATCTATCTATCTATCTATCTATCTATCTATCTATCCATCCATTCATCTATCTATCTATCTATCTATCTATCTATCTTTTATGTCTGTCTGATTGTTTGTTTGTCTGTCTGTCTGTGTCTCTTTCTGTCGTCTATCTGTCTATCGATCGATCGATCAATCAATCCATCCATCTGTCGGTAAATTTAACCATCTATATTGTTGTAAATACAAGAGGAGTTTAGCATAAGTTTTTTGAATCTTAGATTACTCAAATAGTCTCAAATAGTCCAGTTTTTTTCTTATTTTACCTTCTCCTTTTACGATCTACGCCTCAAGCACCTTCGCTGTACGTAACAAACACGCTTCAGTGATGCTCCACCTTCATGAAAGTAGCCTCCCATAGTTACCAGTCACGAAGAAGGACGTCTCTTACTTGACTTTTAGAGTTACTGAAACTGACTCATTTTTGTCTTTAAGGAAGCTTCTCTATATAAAATAAAACTACAATAATAATACTGCCCTGGTTTTGTCTCAGAAAGGTGCTATGGTGCACATCTTAAACGTCGACACGCTAGTAGAGTTATCTCTTATAATAATAATAATAATAATAATAATAATAAGGCTTGTCTTCAAGTCCGAAGATTAGTGAGGAATTCAGTATTTTCAGTGGCTGTGCAGCCCCAGCTGTGACCTACATATTTTGCCACAACCAGGGCCAGCATAACAATTGTCTGCAGGTGGCCGATTTAGATTTTAATTTCGCCGTCTGCAGGGTATTTTGTTTTGGTCTCAAATGTGTATCCCGCGGCCTTTGTGAATGACCTCCAGCTGTCTCGTTCAGAGACCGCGTTCAAGCAGGTGCTCTCTTCTATGTCAGCCAAGGCAAGTTGGCGCCTAAGCTGGCATAATATATATATACAGAACAAAATAAGGCGTAGGTATGTATGTCCCGAAAGAAAAATCAAAACCTTTTGACCAATCTTTTTAAAACATGGCATAAATGTTCCTTTGATCATTCCTGAAACCTTATTGTATGCTTTATGTCCCTCTTACAAAAAGGGGGGGGGATCCTAAAATTAAAAACAAAAAGAACCTAATTGTATCTTTATTAAATAACGAAATGTGTTAAACCATTTTGACAGTATTTTTAGAGGCCCCCGAAAGGGGAATAGACGCTATTAGTTTTGTGTGGTCCGTCCGTCCGTCCCGTTTAGAGCTCGTAAACTACAAAAGATATCCGTCATCATATTATTTTAGACCATTCAAAGTTCTTTTCTGAAAGCGAAAAAGGAGATTTTTTTGTGAGGCTTTGAATAATATATTACAAAACAATTAGATCAATAAGATAATCATTATATGACATTAGTTAGCCCAGGTTCACATCTAACTTCACCTTCACTATCACTTTACCTTGGCCTGGTGGACCGTTGGAGCACCACACAAGATCTGTCAAACTTTCTTTCTCCATTCTTTTGTGTTATTTGCCTATGATATAATTTTATTCTCATATTCTTTCTGAAAATGTAAGATTGTACCTTACCTTTTTACCTGCCTAAGTGAAACCCATATTTACACTCTACTTTTAATTTCGAGGTAAAATAAAATAAAAAAATTTACAAAATGTGAAGGGAACACTCTCCATGTTTGACATAGATCTAAATTCAAACCAGTAGATCAGTTACACCCAAACTAAGGTCAGAAGGCCATGGGTCATATCTAGCTTGTAATTATATATGTAATATATATATATATATATATATATATATATATATATATATATATATATATATATATTGTAATAACTTAAGTGAGGCAACTCAACGAGGACATTGACGTTTATTTACACTGAGACATGACAAACACAAAGGACATCTGCCTTGAGCACAGCATCTCCATATTGGCTCCAGACTTGGGCGGAAATCGTTAGTCCTAATGTCAACAACCGACTTGTTTGGTCACAGATAGTGCGCACCTTCTTTCTGCACTATCTTGGATGGCGGTGCGCATGGCAAAGTCATAACATTATATATATATATATATGCCACCCGTAAGCATTATGAAGATCAACTCGGGCGCCATTTCGCCCTCACTGGCGTAGAGGAAAGTAGCTGATAGCAAATGGCCTCTGAGAGAGACAGGTTGAGAGCTCTAACAAATACTGCGGGACAAACATGTGACAGGAAAAGAAAAGCCATTTTTGGAAAGTGCAGAAGGCGGAAAGAAAACTTTTATGGACCGCCAGCCGATAAAGGCTTTTAATGCATGAAACGCTTGTAAATATGCAGGTCACAACTAGGTTTAATCATGTGAAACACTGCATCATATGTGGTATTTTACGTCTCGAGAGACGGCCTTTTACCTTTGCAACTTCTTGAGTGACTATTGAGTATCTTGGTTGGTGCACAGCTGCGGTGACAGCTTGAGCATATGTAATAATGAACATATATAATTGGTATTTGTAATTTGGATATTTATATTTAACTAACATTAGACTCTTTATTACTTCTTTTATATATTTAACAATTTACGCTTTTATGAAAAATGTAGCTCATGGTAAGGCACTAAATCACCTAATTAGAAACGAAGTTTAAGATTAGAAATAAAGAAGAAAAAAAAAAGAATGTAAACTGTCTTATCCCATTATATAATCATATAGATATGCCTAACTATATGTCACGTCGTCTGTGCTCACTTTGAGAACCCTTGGAATATTTCTTTTATTTATATCGTTCAATCATTGCGTACTATTTTTTATGCTTAAAGTGCTACACCAAAATGTTTCTACAAAATTTCTACAAAATTTACATGGATGTATTTCACCATCACCACACACTCAAGCGGCGCCCACAATATAAAGTAAATATTGCGAATTTTTTTTTATGTTTTTTTTCTACATCATCTGGGCAACGAAATTCGCTTTGCCTAGGGCCTTTAATTATCTAAGGCCGGCTCTGGTTTGTAATCAACGTACACCTAACCTAAATGAATGACTTAACTAAAATGACGAGCTCCTTGGCCGAAACTCCTAGTTTTCAGGTTCCTATATCCACCTCATCCCTTTACATATTGTTACGATTTATATTTCTCCTAATCAGGCGCTCTGTGAACACTGCCCAAGATAGCACATCAAACTCAGGACATGGCGAGAGTTTTAAAATAATGTGATTGTTTAATGTGTCACAAATAGCAGCCATTACTACACAATTTGCAACGCGGTAAACTGACTACAAATTTAGCACATTACATCGCCGTACTTTGTCTCTCTATCACTGGGGTTCTCAACCTGTGGTTCGCGACCCCCCTGGGGGTCGATTAACGATTTGCCAGGGGTCGCCTATGACCATCGAACAAAAATAGATTGTTTTTTTTTTGTTCAATTCTTCTATTGATGTTTGTGTGAAAAGGGGGGTGGGGTGTAAAAAGGGGTCGCCGACCTTAAAGGATTGAGAATCGCTGTGACTATCACATCCTAGAATCCTGTTGCTACACTCGAGGATTTACCGCACCCGGATTGAATCGTCGTCTCTGTTTTTCCTGGAGGATTTCAATCACGTTATCAGTCACGGGACTTGTTTACGTGAAACGTTTATGCCAGTACTGTCCCTTGTCCATCGACACAGTCTGCTGAAATGTATTACTGGCCTGTCTCATATGTGTCAGCTGATCGAAGACAATTAACCCTATAGCGTCGCTAAGACAGTGACAACGTAAGGTTAGTAAAAAAAAGTTATTCCGTTTCGCTTGTGTGTATGCCGCATGACCAGGTCAGGCGCTAGACTCAGTTGTCAAATTCTATTGGAGACGCAAGCACTGAAGGGCAATTCATAGATAAATGAAGCTTGCCTTATTGACACCACCGGGCCGTGTTAACATCGGAAAGTACATTTTGAAACTCATCATCCTCATTTGCCCCCTTGACTTTATTCCAAGTGGTGCTGTGACAGTTGAAGTAACAGAGTCCCTTGACTTTATTCCAAGTGGTGCTGTGACAGTTGAAGTAACCAGGTCCCTTCACTTTTTCCGGTCAGCAGCTGTTCTTAGCAGGATAATGTTGTGGGCTAATCTAATCTGACTTCGACTATGTATCAATTATTACTTAACATTAGCCACAGAACATTACAATTTGAATATAGTTGATAACAACCTTCAGTTCTATATATCTAATTACTATTCAACTGCTATTCAAAACACAACCTACTTTTAACATAACGCCATGTTGGTCCCTTGTTCGCCTAAGTCTACTACGTCATTAGTCTGTCTTACTACGTCATTACTTTTACCGTCGCTAAAACTATACACAATATATTTATCTAACAAAACTAACCTACTCTCTAAACTAGTACATTACAATAGCAAGAGAAAGAGGACGTTTAATTCTTTTATGTTATCTATCCAGCTTTTTTTCAAACGACCCTTTCTTCATGCTCCCTCCACTGTACCTTGAAAAATAACTAAATTTGAAGAAATTGTTACGATAATAATATGATTTCGTATAATGGGTACAGAACTTCCTTATGTTGACTGTTTGATACTCGAGTGTCCCCAACACCCAATCCCACAAGTTGCACGCAATTTTTTTTAGGTCTTAATGTCTAGACTAACCATTACTGCTTATTTTCAAGAAAACATTAAGAAACTGGAACAAACACAAAATAGAGCAGTGAGATTCATAAGAAACGAATATTCACATTTGACTAGAGTAACACCTTTTGTTAAATCACTTAATTTTTTGCGCCTTCAGGACAGAAGACGCAAAAGTAAAGTAGCAATTATACATAAAACACTGAACCATAATCTTCAAATACAAAAACAACATTTAATAAAGTACTCAGAAAGACACAAAAGATAAAGGTGCATTCCACGTTCCATATGCTAGGACAAATTTGTACAAACACTCCTTCTTCCCTAGTGCTATTAGAGCATGGAATGGGTTGCCTGAGCTTGCCAGGAAAACCAGTAACTTGGCAGAATTTAAGTCATTGGTTAATATGCATGACTGAATGCATGACGCGTAGGACGTAATCATCTTCTTCTTAGAAGTAACGTCTGTATTATATAAGATATAAGATATATATTTATATTTTGGCATAACACTTTGTCATCTTGTCTATGTATTTCTTTCTTTTAAAACTAAATCTCCTTAGCATGTGTAATATTCTAGTCTATAAAGATGAATTAATTTTCCATGGGTAAATATTTTGAAAATCTATATCTTTGAATACCAGAGCTCACATTATGTTCTGCAGTGACCAGGTATACAATTGCATTCTCTATGTTAAAACATTAGTTAACCCTTAACACGCGTGTGAAAGTTAAGCCTCTTAACATCAAAATTGTAATTCCATTTTGTATGCACTCATTGTAAAAAAGCTTAGCACTTTAAGGGTTAAGCGTGTCAATAATTCCCCCAGAAAAAATGTACACATTTTAAAAATGACTGCAAACAGTTATAGCAACTTTTTTTTTTTACTTTATTGATAATAATAATAAGGCTTGCCTTCAAGTACAAAGCTTAGTGCGGAATGCATTATTTCCCGTGGATACGTAGCCCTGAGCTGTGACCTACATAGAAAATGTTCACAGTTGCATCTTGCAAACCTAAGATCACAAAGCTAATTTTTTTTAATTAGCAACTCTTTGAAACTGGGACATTTTGTTTTATTTATAATTTTAAAACTACGATTTACACGTTCATTTATTGTTTTTTAACGAAGCCAATTGATCCGTCATGTCGAAGGAGACGTACTGGGTCGAATCATCTTTAACTTCACACAAGAATCCAACATCTCTACCGTTAGACACACAAGAGCTGTCCGCTAAGACCCAACCGTTCTGTTTCACGAAACTTTGGCAGTTCTGGCTTCCTTGAAAATTATCCGGCTGACCGATAAACCAAAGAGATGCAACTTGAGTTTGGCTGTATCGGTTAACCCAAGTCCCTTCTTTGTCTTCATCCGTGCCCCCTGTTACAACATATTGAAATTTCGATGCGTGACTTGATAAAAACGACTTGATAAAGTCACGCTCCACTGCTCCGTCGATTTCCGCCAGATAGCCTCCAACCATTCCACACATGGCCTGGCCGAAGCTTGGATAAAAGAAAAGCGATTCTTTTGACAAGAGATAGGTGCTGTCCCAAAGTTTTCTTGACTCTATGAAATATGCTTTCTTCACCAGTTCTAGAGGCGTTTTAGTAACTCGTTTAGAAAGAGACACAGGCTCGGGGATTTCTCTTTTTTTCTCGTCACCATATAAATACTGCACATTGGAATCTGTAATAAAAACAAGAGAAACAAATTTACTTTTAGAAAAGCAAAAAACATAGCTGATACGAAGTGTAATCATATCAATTAGTTTGGATCAATCATGTAATGAAATTTGTAATAGATGTAGACCAACATCAGTAAAACTGTGCCATTAGAATTTTCCAACTGTTTTTGTTTTAGCGCTATTTCATGCTTTTGGCTTTCTCAATGCGTTATGATTCTATCATTGGTCTGGACCAGTTGAGAAAATGGAGGGGGAGAGGGAGGGAAAAAAAACTGAGTGACTAGTACCTTAATAGCTTTTTAAAATCGTTTATAAAAAAAAAACAACAGGAAACTACAAGATTCCCAACTCATACCTCACGTTTCCACAAGCAGACGTACTAACCACTCAGCCAGTGAAAGATGTTAAAATAGAAGGTTATGTATAGAACCTATAGTTTGTTTCAAACTTATTATGAAGTGGAGACCTCTAAAAGGGACTAATTCAGCTTATATCACCACTTCAGTCAAGTACAATTTATTTCCCTTGTTCGAGATACCAAACAAAATTATTAATTAACTATCTGGTTAATCTAAAAAAAAAATAATTCTTGCTTTGTCAGATAAAAAGTAATTATGCAAAATTTCAGCTTCATCCTAAATTGGGTGTCCGAGAAATAACATGTACAAACCTTTTTACCTGACAGAACTGACATAAGCTTTGTACAAATATTACCAATGTTAAAATTCCTACATTTTTGTTTGAAGTAGACAATTTAAAGAGATCTATTGAACACATAGTTGGTGGATTTTTTGGGGAAATTGAAATATGACATGAATACAGAGCATTTTAACAAAGTTGTTGTTTCTCCTCTTTAACAGTTGACACTTTAGTTTGGGTTAACAAGCAGGGTGTCATGTGGCAAACTTAACGATCAACCATTTTTACTTTCCTAAACTAAATGTAAGTTGGGTGCACTAAGAAGCGCCGTTCTAATTCCGATATGCAAAATCCCACTCTTCACCGAGATTCGAGCCCTGGACCCCAGGCTCGTAAACCAAGCGCCTAATCCACTCAGCCTCAGCGCCTTCACATTTAAATGATAATCGAGAGATATTTAGCGTAGGTCTTTATTAGGCGCATTAATCGTACGGTTAGAAGACAACATAAAAGAATGGACGGGCCTGCTTTTGAAAGAGGTTCTAACTCAGGCCAAAGACTGAGAGAGGTGTAGACAGACGGTCGACGAGTCTCGCCTGGTGCCCCAACAGTCCAATTGACTAAAGAATAGGTAAAAGTAAAAAGGTCAAATCGTACGGTTACCTTCATGTTAGAAGAAAGATCTTGTAAGATTGTTTTTATGTCAGGAGATAAAAAAAACAACAAAAAAAAAACACACAAGATCCACTTCCTAAATACAACCAATGTCTGCACGTCTACGTAAGCTTGTGAAACTAAAGTAAAAATAAAATTCCGACCTTGTGATCTATGGGGCAGATTACTTAAGGGTCACCTGCTCCTATGGAACATGGTTAAAAAGGATGTCAAGTTACCAGCATAACGACCAACCGCGGTTACTTTTTCTTAACTAACATCAGGTACCTATTAGATCTGGGTGGATTCAGAAGCCGAAAATAATAATCTGAGTCTTTGCAAGGATTCGAACCCAGGACCCTCGGCAGTCAAGCGATTTAATGCTAAGCCACCAAGTTAAAATGCGACCCAGTAACCATGATGGCTTAGGAGGATCCTGGGAATAGCGAGGTCATGTTACCATAAGAAATCTTTGCCAGCATGGTTACTTGCCCCTAAGTTAAGTAGTGACTGAGCGTCGAATGAGATAAGTAAGATATGTGAGATAAATGAGATAAATGAGATAAGTGAGATAGATGAGATAAATTAAACATATGAGATAAATGAGATAGATGAGAAAAATGAGATATGTGAGATAAATGAGATAAGTGAGAAAGAGGAGATAAATGAGATAAGTAAGATAAATGAGATATGTAAAAAAAGAGAGATAAATGACATAAATGGGATACATGAGATAGATGAGATAAATGAGATGCGTGAGATAGTTGAGATAAATGAGCTAAATGAGATAAATGAGATATGTTAGATAAATGAGATAGATGAGATAAATGAAATAAGTGAGATAAGTGAGATAGATGAGATAAATAAGATATGTGAGATAGATGAGATAAATAAGATATGTGAGATAGATGAGATAAACGAGATATGCGAGATAAATGAGATAAACGAGATACGTGAGAGAGATGAGATAAACGAGATATGTGAGATATGTGAGATTAATGAGATATGTGAGATAAATGAGATATGTGAGATAAATGAGCTAAATGAGATACATGAGATATGTCAGATAAGTGAGATAAATGAGATAAATGAGATAAATGAGATAAATGAGATAAATGAGATAAATGAGATAAATGAGATATGTGAGATAGATGAGATAAATGAGATAGATGAGATAAATGAGATATGTGAGATACGTGAGATAGATGACATAAATGAGATATGTGAGATTAATGAGATAAGTGAGATAAATGAGGTAAGTGAGATAAATGAGATTCTATCTCGCCTCTACCTCTCTGTTTTTTATCATCTTCGTCTTTCTTCTTTTTTCCTTCTCTCTATCTCTCTCTTTTTTACCGTTCTCTCTTTATCCTTCTCTCTTTCTCTCTCTTTTCTTTCTCATTCTCTCTATCTGTCTCTTGCTAGCTTTGTCTCTTTCTTTTTCTGTCACTCTTTCTCTTTCTGTCTCTCTTTCTCTTTCTAACATTCTCTTTCTCTCCCTTTATCTTTCTCTCCTTTCTCTTTTTATATTTATATTTATTTCTCTCTCTTTCTTTTTGTGTCTGTATGTATTTCAATTTCTCTCACTTTCTCTCTCTTTTGTTTCTATATTTCTCTCTTTGTTTTTATCTGTTTCGTTCTCTTTTTTCTCTAAATATTTCTCTTTCTCTTTTACTTTTCTGTCTGTTTATCTCTCTCTCTATTTTTTCATTCTCTGTTATTCTATTCATGTTTCTCTCTCTCTCTCTCTCTCTCTCTCGAGCTCGCTCTCTATCTTTCTACATTTTTTCCTCTTTCTCTTTCTCCCTCTCTCTTTTTTTCTCTTTCTTTCTGACTCTCTCTCTCTTATCCTCAAAACATTACCTACCTTTGACTACAAAGCAGCAATGACCAGAGAGAAATATGAGCAACATCCATGACTTTAACATCATTTTTGTTCCGACAGTTAGTTGTAATACTGAGTCACAATGTACAGCATATAAAATATGTGTATTTATACAACACCATGTGTCACAATCACGTTGGCGGATCACTTTGCCTACTTTCATTAAATTCTGTAAGTCATTTGTAACTGATGTAAAGCAAATGAATATTATACAAGAGGACTACACAAAAATACTATAGAAGAGTTCTATACAAAAATACAATACGAAAGTGATATAAAATGCAATAAAAAAGATGAAAATAAATATTATTATAAATGCTTCTTTGAAAAGTACAAACAAAAATGTTTATGTTCTAAAATTGCAGAAATTACTTCGATAGAAAAAAAGAGACTGTAGCAATGTGCTAACTAAGTTGAGCAAGTATATCAGGGGATTAAAATCAGTAAAGTTATTTGCTCTTTTGGCTGATTTCAGCAATCTGTTTCATACTCCTAAGGTTTTATGGGGAAAACGAAGTTAGAAATGTACCTCTATTTAAGTGTATTCGTGCGTGTTTAACTACACTATGCTTCTTGTGTTTATTTTTTTTTTTTTTTTTTTTTTTTGTGTTAATTTAAGTTTAATTATTATGGCGTAAGTTTTATAAATTCCTTCCTGGCTCTCAGTAATATGTCACTGCCCCCCCCTCCCCATAAATGAGTTTAATGAAGACCAAATGGAGTCTCCCTGAATGTACTAACGCATCATTTAAATGTAGGTTCTAGCTTCTAAAAACGTCACCCTAAAACACCATGACTGTCATACGCTCGTGCTACGCCCCTGGGTTAGTCTTGTGATGCCCACTGAGCTTAGAAGTGTTATTTTATATAATGAGTTTTCACCTTCTGGCGGTGTAGTCTGTTAGATCAGGGGTTCTCAACCTGTGAGTAACGACCCCCTTTGGGGGTCGATTGACGATTTGCCAGGGGTCGCCTAAGACCATCGAAAATATGGATTGTTTTGTCTATTCTTCTATTGCTGTGTGTGTGTGTGTGAGGGTGGGGCGGGGTCAAGGCAAAGTGAGGGATTGTAAAAAGGGGTCGCCGAGCTTAAAGGGTTGAGAACCGCTGTGTTAGATGTTAGATCAATGTAAAACAAAGCAACTACATCCTGTCAATGACGAAAAGGATAAAGGTGTGTATTGAAGCCTACTTTATACTGCGTACTTTTAAAGATTAAAAGGCCACACTATTTGGGGAGAGGTGCTTTATTTAAAGATTGTGTATTCTCTGTGTGTGTTTTGTGGGCTTTATTACGCAAGCAGACGAGAGGGCTACAGGTGTGTGGCTTAAGAAGTGTTTGTGTAACCTTGATATAAGCGGTGTCAGGCAGAGGCGTAGTGACATGAGGGGCGAGAGGGCAGGATGCCTCGGGCGCCACCATCAGGGGGCGTTACACGCAGCCTATATTTTTATGTGATGTTCATGGAAAATGGGGGGGGGGTCGGCGATAAAATACCTTTTACTAAGGCGCACATTTTGCTCACTACACCTTTGGTGTCAAGAGTTTGATTATGTAATATTAGATATTAAAATGTCTAGGTAACATGGTATCCTTTTAATGACTTCTTCTTCTTCTTCTTCGTTCTCATTTTTATGTTGGAGTGTTCAGATAACTAGACCAATATATGAGATGAACTGCGCAGTGGTTTCCAAATCAGGGAGATCTCCATATAGTTTTCTTTCTATTGGGTCTCATGGTAAAGAGAACAGTTTTGGAGGACATGGTCGGCATTTTCTGGTGACACTCCACATGGGCAGATTTAACTGGCTCCACTTTTGAGCTTCCGGTGCATATGTTGTCGCATTCTGTTGTGTCCGGTTCTGAGTCGAAAGATTAGACGTTGGTCTTGTCGGGATAGCTTATAAAGAGCGTCATCTTTCTTGTGATTTGGATGGGAGCTCGTCCATTTGTTATTGTTATTATTTTAATGACACTAGGTGAGTGTTAATACTTGATTATACAAGTCGAAATGTTCAGCCTAACAGACACAATCATTTCTTCTCTTCTCCCAATCTCTTTCTCAGTCTCTCTCTATCTCCATTCCTCTCTCTCTCTCTCTCTCTCTCTCTCATTCTCTTTCTTTCTTTCACTGTTTCCCTCTCTATGTGATTTTTTTCTCTTTTCCTTTCTCTCTCTCTCTTTTTTCATCTCTCTCAACTTCCCTCTCTCTTTTCCCCCTCTCACTTTCCCTCCTCTTTCTTCCTCTCTCTCTCTTTTTCTTTCTCTCTTTCATCTCTCTCTCTCTCTTTTCCCCTCTCTGTCTCTTTCTCTCTTATCCTCGCTTTTCTCCTCTCTTTTCCTCTCTTTTTTCTTCTCTCTTTTAATCTTTCTATTTTCTCTTTTTTCTTTTATCTTTTCCTCTCTCTCTCTTTTCCTCTTTCTCTCTTTTTCTCTCTTTCCCTCTCTTATTTCCTGTCTCTCTTTTCTCTCTTTTCATTTCTCTCTTTTCCTTTCCCTCCCTTTCCTCTTTATATCTTTTTCTTTCTTTCTCTTTTTATCTCGCTTTTCCCCTCTCTCTACCCCTCTCTCTTTTCTTCTCTCTTTTCATCTCTCTCTTTTCTCTCTTTCTCTCTATTCCTCCCTTTCCCCTCTCTTTTCCTCTCTCTCTTTTCTTATATATCGATCTCCTCCATACACTTTCACCCCCTTTCTCTTTCTATCTCTTCTCGAGCTTAACTTCTTTGTCTGTATTTAAAACATGTAATCGCACATTACGTTTAGTCGGATCAACTTCTAATGTATTGAGACTTTTCTTTGTGTGTGAGTCATCTTTGAAACTCCGAAAATTGTACATTTTTACATACTTGTGAACTATTAACAGACTTTTAAAATGTGAAGCATAACAAACAAAACATTGTGTATTCAAAAAGTAAGCCTTTCTATCTTCTTACAAAACAAAAGCTTTGCATCACTCAAGTAAGAAAGAAGCGAGACATATCCTGTTACTAAATTCATGAATAAACGATCTCAGCATTACATCATTCCTAAGGAATATTAAACCTACTTTTGTTTAGCGACTAGGCATGTCAATTCTACTGATTGCTTTTTAATCTTTTTTGATGTCTTGTTTTATGCCGTGAATGTCTGTTAAAACCAAATCCTATATAAGGGAGACTTAAGCATTCTGTACATGGACTTTACATAAAACGTTTTACAATGAAGACCTTGGTTTGTACAGTGTGCCTTTTACTGCTTTCTGTAGCACGTAAGTCTCTGTATAGATTTTTAATTGTACTGGCTTAGATTGTGTGTTTATTATGTTGCTATATTTAACTCATCCAAAGGGCGAGCCCGAAAACATCCAAGGGACACAACTATTAAATATCTACTTGTCTGGCCTTTAATTAGGTTTATTACAAAGCTTATATCAACTAACACTGTCTGTCTCATAAAATAAGCGCACATCCATTCTCGGTTGAAGCTTAAACTTCATACAATTATTCATTGACATAGAGAAAACATGAATTTATTTAAGAATGTAACTAATTAGAAAACTAATTACTGGTAATTCCTTATTCATAATTCATTTAATAGGAACAACTGAAACTAATACCCCAGTGACCACGGAAGTCTAAATATGTTGGGTTTAGTCCCCTTAAATAATTGTTAACGCTATTTCTCCCTTACGTATTCGCCGATCAAGTTGATAATTTTAATAATTATTTATTGTACCTAACATAAACAAAATAAGCAAGTAGACAATTATATATTGGTAATTAATTATTGTGTTTGATAAAGGGTAAAGGAAATAAATTGAGACAGTGAGGTGTTTATTTCTTCTTCTTCTTCTTCTTCTTGAAACTGTCAGATAGAGTTGAGCCTTCAGCTCTTGGAACTCTAAGCCAGCAAAAGTGAACAAGAGCTCCCTCTCACTGGCCTGAAAATGAACAGTGTACACTGTTCTGTCTGACGGATGGGTCAGACTCGCGGCAAGAGGCCGCGTACACTAAGACCCCCGCCATTTTCCTTTTCTATACCAGGCTAACCGTGCAGGACACGCCATTTATGTAACAGCCCCTTGAGGGACAGCGCCTGGATTTTGACAAGGTTGTGGGAGCTTTTTTACAACTCCGCACAGTGCAATGAGGATGCTCTCGCACCCTCTTAGGCACCCCCACGGGAGTCTTATTTTGATACCCTTTAGCCTAATCGTTTCCACTTACGATCATTCCACTCGAGCGCCACTATGAGGCAGGGTAGCCCGGGAGGTGTTCATAAAAGAACAGGACTAGGATTTTGAAACGTAGCGAAAGTATACACCGAAGACTTCTGGCAGTTGTATAGGAAGGTCGGATTTATTTTCTGAAGTAGATATTTAGATAATACGACATTCGACGGTTCCCTTTATTAAGTATTAAACTTCTTGTGTGACATCGTTCATAAGCGTCGGATAAAACTATTTTTAGATAACTATAAATCTATCTATTTTTATAAGCAGTCCGCTGGGATAGTGGTCGCTGTATCGACATGAGGAGGCTTGAGCCCTCGAAAGTTTGAATTTAAGTCGTAATTTTTAAAAAATAAAATACATTCAAAGGCGATCACGTTAACATTAACAGAAATACACCTTTCTTTCTCACCCCCCTATCTTTTCCCAACTGGTTCTGACAAGTGACAGGATCATAGCGCATTCAGAAATCTAAATGATTGAAATATTGCTAAACAAAAATTGTTAAAAATATACCTATTCACTGTCAGTGGAAGGTATGGCAAGAATGAATGTTACTTTGATTTTTTTTATATTTTGGTATGATTGTTATATCCACGTGTGGTGAACTGAGTGATAAAGTCTTCGTTGAATGTAAGAGAGAGTGCGTTAGCTAGTGAGGTCTTGCTCCCGGTCCAGGAAGGTTGGATAGTCGATTCCTGTACTGGTGTTTTTTTTTATTAAATATTTATTGAAGTTGATTCATTGTTTGTGCTCTATTGGATATTATTAAAGTATTAAAGTATCATTGTTATTTCAAGGAAAGTATTATTGTTATTCATAGAGTTGAAGTTTATTAATAATAATTAATTGTAAGTAATCAAGTAACCCCCTAGTGAGCCAAGACAAGAAAAGCATATAAGTTGAACCCTGACATCTAAGGCTTCGTCCGGGCAGGTACCGTGTCTGTTGTACCTTACCATTTTTTCGTCACCTTGAAGAAGTCTATAAGAAAATAAAGTATAAGCAACACAAAAAAAAGAAAAAGGATACCGACAATTCTGGAGGCTTCGTCCGCTCAGGGACAGTAATTATTGTACTTGTCATTTGAATAATAAAGTTGGATGCAAAGCAATCTATATTTGTATGTGTGTCACATAATAAGTGTTTATAGTATGGAGTACACTGAGAACATGGAGGAACGGTCAAGATTTTTTCCCCCTCTACAAGTACAAGATTTATTGTTGTTGGTCTAGGTCAGCGGTTCTCAACCTTTTATGCTCGGCGACTCCTTTTTACAATCCTCCACTCTGCCTCGACCCCCACCCACACACACATAGAGCAATAGAAGAATAGACAATAACAATCCATATTTTCGATGGTCTTAGGCGACCCCTGGCAAATCGTCAATCGACCCCCTCTAGGGGGTCGCGATCCACAGGTTGAGAACCCCTGGTCTATATCTATTATAAATTTAATTACATGACTGATGCAGGCTAATTGATTTAATTACACATTATATTAAGCATTATGTTTTTTTCTGTTTTTTTTTCTTTTTTAGACTCACAACAAATTAATTGTTCTTGGGCACTAAACAATTTTAGAAAAGCATACTTCAAGGCCTCATCCTGTTTCAACAACACCACCTACCTTCTATCCAAAGAAGATATTTTCTATTATCCGAGTTTCGGCCAAGCGATGTGTGCGCTCGCCGGAGGCTACCTGGCTGAAATAAACACGAAACAGGAGCTGGATTATGTTAAAAATTTCGTAGCAAGCCAGGGCTTTGGCTTTTGGGCCGTCATGCTTGGCGGCACCGATGAAGTCCAGGAAGGCAAGTGGGTCAATCGGTACAGTGGGACCCCAGTGGTTCCTTTTTGGTACCGCACAGAGCCTGATGATACAATTCACCAGCAGAACTGCCAGTGTATGTTCAAGCCTTATTCCTGGGAACTCGGAGACATTGCCTGCGTTTATAACAGCAAACAGGATGTAGGCTTCCTCTGCGAAGTCGAGAGTGTAAACTGACTTCTTCGATTTTCATTTTTCTTAACTTGTAATCAAACGTATCTTTAATTAAACAATATTCAAAGTTCTTTTATACTATAAACTAAAATATATGTGAAAATGTCATATAATCTTAGTGCTTTTATTACTGTATAACAATTAATGCCTAGACCAGTGTTTCACACATTTTCAACTAATGTATAGCCTCATAAATAATTTTCCTAATTCTGAGTAGTAAAGGTAAAAGTAATCTTCCCCTTTCTGAGTAGCACTAGTAAAATAGAAGGTTATTAATGAAAATAATAAAAAAATATAAAGTGTTAATAAAAATAACTGTAACATTATAAATGGTATTCATTTGCATCAGCGAGAAGGAGAAGCGTAGTTAATGAGTTGCAATGCGTACCCCTTTTATACTCTTCTCGTAACCCTGGGGGTGCGCGTACCCCGCTTTGGGAAACCCTGATCTAGAATAATGAAGCTGTTAATGATAATTAAAAAGAATTGTAGTTTCTTTAATGTAACCATGTTTTCAGAATATACCTACGAATGATTACTCAATAAGTGTTACACTCAAATGAATGTGTCCTTTGAAAAAAAAAATTTAAAAAATTTAGGAGAGTGATTTTACTAAATGTGTAAATTAGTCACAATCTAATGTGTTACTACGCCAGCACTTTCGGAGTTAAGGACTTGAGTATAACTTAATTTGCATTCTATAACCTCCTTTTGTAGAAACAGAATATGACTAAAAAATTCAAATTTCCCTTTATTTCGCATTATGTAGTTCTATGTATTGCATACATTCTCTCAAACCGTCTCAGCCATCGGCAATCTACTGTCAGGAATCTGTTTTCTGCCTTCTTGGTTATAAGGAAATGCATTTTATTTAGAATGGGCGTGCATCACTAGATACCCATTTAGTACGCTTTAACGTTGCGAGAGTGTGGAACTGGTTGTTAATGGATACCAATGAGCCAACATGGTAGCAAGATCGGCCTCCTGTTGGAGTACCTAAGAACATTGTTTATTGCACTGGGCGGGGATTGAACAAGAAAACCAACATCCTTATCAGGATCAGGGGCGGACTGACTATATAGGCATTTGGTCAAATGACCACTGGGCCGGTACTGAAATGGGCCGGTAGGACCACCTAAAGGTCCACATGAATTCCACTAAGGTACGCATTAAATTGTTTTAAAAATGTATACTATTTTCATATATAAGAGGCTATATAAGCGTCATGTTAAAAACATCTTTTGCAGACTACAGTGCAGTACTAAATTAATCTAACACATTTTCAAAAATAGTGTAATAGAGCTATTAGTAGGGCCTACAAACATAGCAATAAAAAGCGACAAACGGCCTATATTTCTTGTAAAGATTTACAGCATGCAAACAGTTATAGACACATTATAAAAAATAACATAATGATTTTGAGAACTGATATGCCTATAATTGGAGGCCCATCATATGATGTGCATATGTATATAAATGCATGGGCGATTCGGACAAAGAGTCCGCCCCTGGTTCATCCCTTTCTCTCCACCTTTGTTTCTCCCATGTGCTTGTATGTTTCGGAGGCTTTATTTCGGCCTTGTAATCGGGTCATGTGACCAGTGACATTCAAGCCCGCAAACACAACCAACCAAAGAAATCATTTTAAAGGAATTTGTATGGTTGAGAATAGTTTGCGTCTAGTCCTGTTCTAGGCGGAGTAATCAAGTTAAAAGATCAATAGTGGTCGTTATCTCACTATAATAAATCACAATTTTTTTCTTTTGAAATATACTGTAGCTAATAGTGCCACCATATGTATGTAACATGTACGCCAGTTTAAAAAATTAAAGGAAAATAAAATAAAATAAAATGGAGACAAACTTTGGCTAGAAAGCAGATTTTTTAAAGCGTGTCTACCTTTTCTATTGTACAAATTTTGAAAATTGATATCAAAACTATGTCTAGAAACATTAAATTCAGCTACAACAAAACGTCGATATCTTATTTGTAAAACGTGCAAAATCTGTTTACATTCTATTGCATTCAAAGGTGTTATGTATATCTATGTATTTATTTTATGAATATGTTTTTTTTTTTTAATTTTGTCATTTTTTGTTGTAGATTTGTTGGGGTTTATTTTGTTAAAATAAATTCTGAAATATGATAGAAGTTGTCTTATTTTCTTGTTACACTCTTGTGGAACCAAAACGAGACTGTAAAGAACAAAAAGAGACACTCTATAAGACTGTTCCAAACTTCAAAGTGTATACTCTCAGTCTGATTCAAGTCCATTTGCAGTGCACATTGTATGTGTGCCCTTAGTAGAAAACGTAGCTGCTGATAATTTTACTAGTGGGACATATTTTGCAGTCTAGCTGATAAGCCTGAAACAAATATAAAAATATGAAAATAAATAATTAATTTGATTAGCTACGGGGTGGGAAATTTTTTTTCCATCGAGGGCCGCATTGAACAAATTTTGGGAATAAGGGTCGCTCAAATGTATATGTAATTACAAATCAGAACAATACGCTAGCTAACTGTTTTATACATTTAAATTTCATTTTATTTTTAAACATTTCCAATTGAAAATTTACAACAAGAGCCATTTCTGAAACTAATTTTACGAAAAAAAGAAATAAAATTTTGCTATAGTCTTTTTAATCAAAACATTTCACCATATTAGTACTTAATGTTAAGTATTAAACTGTTTACATTCGGACATAATGTTCCGGAACTGTGGAACTAGCTTATTAGTTGTTATCCCAGGGACTGCTGTCAAGTTACCGTCTGTCAGCATCGACCTGCTGTAATTACTTTATTTTCAGTAGAGGAAACACAGCATAGTTCATAGATGTATTAGGACCCATAATGTGAAAGGTTAGCAGCAAGGGTTTTTTAAAGTGTGGAAATAAAACTGAACTGAATGGAACTTCTCTTTTAGGTCATAATTTGTTTGGAGGTATGTCCTATGGAGCTGCATCAACTTCTACACAAAACGGTAAGCAGAGGGTATTGAAAACGTGTTCCAAACTCTTGATGTTTTAAAATTTGCTTTCGAATTCACAATCAAGGAATCCAAAAAAGTCTTGTACTTCTCATCCAGTTTAACCTTTCAACAAAGAAAAATGACAAAAACCACTTGCTTGCCTTTATTATTATTATAGCTTTTATATAGCGCTACCTTCATGCTTATAGCATGCTCAGAGCGCTTTTGGTCCAATCTTAGTTGTGGACCAGTGGGGGGAGGGGGTATCTAGGAGTTGGTTTTCCGTGCTGCCTTTAGGCGCTCAGAAAACACAACTTTGCCCGAATCGGGTGTCGAACCTCGAGCCCCCTTCTAGGTAGCCAAGACAAGCCTTGAGAAATGGGATAGCTTTGTTTTAACAGATGTACATGCACATACATTTCATGTGGAAACAACCTACTGCAATCCTCCCGATGTAAAAAGTGAGGCCTGTCTTCCACTCTTCATTAGAAATATTCATCACAGTCCAAGTAACATAGTTTCCTCCTTGAGATATTTTCTTCTCAATACCATGCTGCCTATGCTAGACCAGCGGATACCATTGTGTATGTTTTGTTTCCAAATCTTTATGTACTTTTAGGAACTATCTGTGGTTAATACCTTTAGCTCTGATAAGTTTCATTACTGATACAATTTGCCCAATAATATGTTTGATATTTAATGCAGTTTTGCGCAAAACTTTCCCGTTGTAAGAGCTCATGTTTGGGATATTGTTCTATTTTTCTCAGTCAAAGCAAGGGCTCCATCAGTTGTTATACATGCAGAGGCAACCCAACACTTTCAACACAGTTCTTCACAACATTGAATAAATACTATAAAATTTAAAGTTTATGTCTTTGAATGTTTGGATTGCTAATAAGAAAGATCTTCTTTTGCTTTAAACTTTCCTGAATGGAATGTTGAGACAATGTTTCTTTTGTCTATTCCTCATAAGTATTAAGAATCAGAACTTTCTAAAATTTATATACATATTTAGAATTATTTATTCTTAAATATACTTGCATTATATATATATATATATATATATATATATATATATATATATATATATATATATATATATATATATATATATATATATATATATATATAAACTTGTGGGAATACCTGATTTCTGTAGGCGGGCCGCATAAAAGACTTTGACGGGTCGCATATGGCCCGCGGGTCGTAATTGGCCAACCCCTGGATTAGCCTATTTTGTTGTTGTAACCCTACATTGGCTCTTCAGGTGCGTACTAACGTTCGGTATCGGAAAGAAAACAATGTGAATATAAGGAGAAAGAGTTAACATTGGTCTGAAGTGATTCAAGAGTCCAAACTGTCAGGAATGAAAAACAAGAAATATAAAAAAATATTAAAAAGCACTTTAAAAAAAATCTTAAAGCATAGCTGTATTAATTAGTCAGGTAATTCTATTTGTAATAGATCTAGACCAGTGGTCTTCAACGTGGGCACTAGCGCCCCCCGGCGGGGCGTTTTGTTGAAGTTGGGGGGCGTTGGAAGCCAAACAGGTGGTTAGGGGCGCTAGGCATAAAGAAGGACAGAAGAAAATAAAGGTGAATTGTAAATAAAATAAAAAACGCATCGTTCGCTGAATCTCGAAAGGGGTTAGCTGTTCCTAGTTTTGTTAAGGTGTTTTATTTGGTCTACTAGATGTCAAAATTAAAAGAAAACATTTCTGTTTGTTTATAAAGGCTAAGAATACACTTTGTATGTAAATAGCATGCACATACCTAATATCGGATTTTGGCAGCTAGTTGACCAGAAAAAAAACAAACACCTTTAACTAATATTTAAATTTGTTGTAAACATTTCTTGTACATTTTAAAAATATATTTGACTTAGTGATACTGAAAAAAACAGACTTATTTTATATTTAATTTTCTTGCTGAGACATACAAACATGGTTTTAATCGGTAAAGAATGTTCCGGATTTAGTTTTGAAAAAGAAATCGACCTACATAACATTAATAATCTAGCAAATCGTCGCTAAAATTGTTCCGAATTTTATTACAAGAATCCACTAACGCCAAATAACAGTTGTAATTCCCTCTTCTAACAAATAAAACTTGTATATATATAGGTCACACATCTTTAAATGAAATACTGTAAGAACTCAGTTTTCTATATATCTATGTACCCTCGTGAGATCTCTCTCTCGTGTTAATAAAGACATTTTTAGTCTAACTATATAATAGGCTGTGTGACGTCATGTATTTTTTTCTTTAAGTCACATGGACTAAATTGTTTAATGAAATGTTCATTAGAACTCAGTGCACTAATATTTATTGAAGCTCGCCAACGTTCTCGTATTGTTAAAGACATTTTTAGTCGAACTAGGCCGTGTGACGTAGGCTTAAGAAATTTTTCTATTCTAGATTTTTTTTACACTAATTCTAGATTTTTAACACTAATTCTATATTTTTTTTTACAATAAATCTAGTTTTATTTTCTAATTAAAATCATTATAGATTTTAGATCTAGAATTTTTAGGTCTAGTTAAGAATTATATAGACTAGATGAAGATCTAGAATTTCAATTTCTAGATCTAAATCTAGACTTAAAGTGTAGATTTTGATTCCATATGCCTAGATATATTTTGCAATTTTATAATATACTAAAAGTAATATTTTTTTTTAAATTTAATGTTGCAGTCAGTCTATTGATAGATTATCTAGGCTTTTTTATTTTAAGTAACCAGTTTGTTATTAAGTTAAGAGCAATGCCTGGTCGCGCGGTTAGCGTTCTGAACTGATTATCTCGACGGTCCCGGGTTGTTTGTTTGTTTGTTTGTTTTACATGTTTTGGATCTTCCTTTAGAATTGAAGATAGTTTACTTCCTAGTCCAAACCTCCCGCATGACGAAGGGGGATGGGAAAGGGCAGGGTTTGAACCAGGGACCATCGATAAATCCGAACGACAGTCTAGCACACAAACATGACGCATACATACCCTGCTCGCTGCCACCCTCCGTCGACCAGCAAGAAGTTAAATATTTTCAACTTAGAAGAACATCAGAAACATGCAAAACATTAAAATGATATATTTTTTACAACGGCAAATAAATCTTTGAATCATTATTATTTTTGACCATCAAAATTAAATAAAGTCTTGACTATTCCTTGCGGATAGGCGGATCCGACTGGGATGCGACTCCGACGGGGGCCGCCTCTGAGTTTGTGTGATAACACAAACTCTCTTTGTAATCTTGATTTTATTTACTTTTATCGATTTGTTCATCTCCGAATACTTCAATGCAATTTTATAGTTTAAATTATACAATTTATTTCAATATTTTGCTCTTTTTGTAAGGTTGACATTCTATTGTTTAAAAAAGAAAAGAAAATTTTGTTTCCGTGCGTGAATTTTTAATTTCAATGTAACTTCATGTAAGTTTCATGAAACATAATAATATGTAGTCCATATTTCAGTCTTTTACTTCACATAGGAAGCCAACCTCTCTACTGTTAAAAACACATGAATTGTCATCTAAATTCCAATTATAAGGTTTGTAAAAAACCTGACAGTTTTGACCACCTTTAAAATCATCTGGCTGTCCTGCGTTCCAGAGAGAGTCTACTTTGGTTTGGCTGTATCTGTTGATCCACAATCCTTCATGATCTTCATCTGTGCCCCCTGCCATTACAATCCCGAAGCGAGACGCCTTTTCAAACAGAAAATGTTTGATAAATTCAAGCTCTTGAATGGTGTTAACTTCCACAAGATAGCCTCCAACCAGTCCACACATGGCCTGGCCAAAACTTGGATAAAAGAAAAGTGAATCTTTTGACAAGAGATATGTGCTGCCAGAAAATTTGATCGACTCTATAAAATATGCTTTCTTAAACAACTCTAAAGATGTTTTAGGGAAAATCTCACGTAATGCATGAGTTGGAGTATCAGAGATTTTTCTTTTAAATTCATTTTCGGGTAAAAAATGATCCTCGATATCTGAAACAGAAAATAAAAATGTTTTAAATTTCAAACAAAATTGTATAATTTAACAAGGTTACAAAGACAGTTTGTGTGGAAACACAAACTTAAAATCGGCCCTCGAATTGGTCCACCCAGGCAGGCTTCAATATTTTCAGAAAGAACATCCAAATGAAATTATATGAAAGACAAATGAGAGATAAGAATGGAGAAAAAAGGTTGACAGATCTTGTGTAGTGTCCCAACGGTTACAGCAGATCAAAGGATAGGTGTAGGTGAATGTAGAGTTAGATGTGAACCTGGCATAACTAGTTCCCCTTTCAGACCTTGTGGTCTATAGGGCAGATGATGTTAAGTTCATCTGTTTTTGTGGCCTACGGTTAACGAGGGTGTCATGTAGCCAGCACAACAACCAACCGCCTTTATTTTTCCCGAACTAATGTCAGGTACCCCTTAGAGCTGGGTGGACTCAGAGGCGCCCAAGGATTCCGAAGATGAAAATCCCAGTCTTCAACAGGATTCGAACCCGGGACCCCCGGTTCGGAAGCCAAGCGCTTTACCACTCAGCTACCGCTCCTCTCCTGGCCTAACTGAAGTCTTATAATAGATGTAATTGTTTTGAAAAGGATCAATCTCTTATTCGAATGTTTAAAAAAAAAAAAAAAGAAATATATCCGCAATAAAAAAAAAATATTTACGAAAATGACGTTTACAAGATTACTATTCTTTTTAATTTAGGTCTAACATATAATGCATACTAATTAGCTTTTTCTCTTTAAAAAACTGCTTGCATAACTGATTTTAAAAATGAGATTTTTTCGCTTTCAGAAAAAAAAAAAAAGTAGCCGTTGCATCAGAATGGTCTAAAATATTGTGATGTCGGATTTTCAATATCTTTTCTAGTTTACGAGATCTAAACGGGACGGACGGACAGACATTTCACACAAAACTAATAGCGTCTTTTCCCCTTTCGGGGGCCGCTAAAAATTGTGTTTTTTCTCATATTTTTTAGTATTTATTTTTTTTCCTTGAAAAGAAATTTGAAGTGTAAAAAAAAAAAAGCTGTTAATCGGCGAACAAAAAAAAACAACTGTCAACCAAAAGTCGAGACAATAAATCATCCACGATTTTGTTGACGGTCGCTGACATGTAGCACCAAAATACTGGTAGGTGACTAAACACTGGCCGTCTTAGCCCAGTTTCAAGTAGGTCATTGTCCAATAGATACTTACTTCGGACGGTTTCTAGAAGACTACGACATATGGTGTAACCACTGCATCGAAGACGATAAAACAAAAGACCACATTCTTTATGAAGGTCGCATTCTGCATGAAGTAAGAGTGGGACAAGGATTTGATAGAGAGAGAACTGGTTCGTGTGAGGCATTAGGGCTGTCCTTGTACGACCTTAAAACTCATTGCCAGCATGCGAGCTCTAAGGGAGTAATCTCATCATGGTTCTTTACTAATGGGGTTTCGTATTTGGTAGTCGGTAGACATCTAAACCGCTGTAGAAGTATATCATTTTTAATTAAAGTAAAGTCCCCATTTAAGACCTTTTGGTCTTTAAGGCAGATAATGTAAATGTCATTAGATTCACTGGCCTACGGTTAAGAATGGTGTCATATGGCCAGCACAACGAACAACTGCCTTTTATTCCCCCAACTAAAAGACGAAAAGAAAATCCACTGCCGATGACTGATGTAGACGGCGAAAAGAGAATCTAAATCGACCACCGGTTAGGTTTGCGTTGAATGTGGCAAACTATGTGGGTCGCAGCTGGGGCTGCATAGGCACGTAAAATACTGCATTCCTCCTTAATCTTTGAACTCGAAGTCAAGACTTATAGAAAAGTATCAAGGAAATCTACGTCCAGAGGCTATAGAGACTGGACCATAGCGCTCTGTGAATACTATAAGCATAAGACTTGAACTATAAATAATGTACTCCATTATTACAATGCAATTCATATACATTTATTTCTTTTTATTTTGTACTTGTATATACTTTTGTATGCACAGACTCTTACAAACACGTAGTAGATTAACATATTATGGAACTATGGACGAAAAAAATGAAATAAAGTTTGCAGTGATATGTTCGGTTATTGTGGTTTGTGATCTTTATTAATTGTTTACACTTTAATTGCGGAGAGCTGTGTAGGTAGCTTTTACTTTGTTGATAAGGCTAATAGAGCTTACAATACAATACAATGCGATGGTGCGCAAATGTTTAATTAGGTCTATTGATGTATTTGTTTGCAAAGAAATGTTTTAGTGTACTGCTGTAAGCCCAGTGACGTAAGCGGTGTCAAGTTGTTTTTTCCCTTTGACGTCACGGCAAATTTTCATTCATAAAACATTCTAGTCAAAATTAATTTTTCGATAATGAATCATTTTCAAACTGATATAACGGTCGATCTCGAGTTTTCTCTTGTGGTCAATGAGTTGAGCATTTTTTTCTCATTTATTGACATATACCTTGAAATTTTTAAGAAAATCGTTAGAGCCGTTCTCGAAAAAAAGTATATATATATATATATATATATATATATATATATATATATATATATATATATATATATATATATATATATATATATATATATATATATATATATATATATATACAATGTATACATACATACAAATAAGAATTGCTCCCTTAAGAGTATAAGATATATTTAAGCTCAACTTTGGATGGAATATTAAAAAAATAACTCGATATAATAACACGTCTCTACATTTAGATTATGAAAGAGCCGTTTATGTTGCATCATTTTATAAAAACAAATAATGTTCCCTTCCTTTATAATCACCTTGGTAACACACACACACACACACACACCATATCACCAGTCACTCCATCCCTGGTAAATTCATCTCCTGTCACTTCATCTCTGGTCTCTTTTGCCCCAGTCATTTCATCTTTGGTTACTTCATCACCGAAGTTTTTATCCACTATCATTTCATCCCCCCCCCCCCCAACTTCCAAATGCTTTTTTTTTTTTAGTCGTTGAGTAATTCTGCTTTTCAGCATTCATTTACAATACTTGCTGAAGTCTCTTAATGTGTTTCTTATGGAGAAATCTATGCTATATTTACAAAGGCCCTGATTATTTCACTGACTCACGTATCGCTCATCCTCCAACTTGCGGTTCATAAAACTATTCGAAAATTTAGCCTTGTATCTTTTAATTTAGATCTAGGACAAGTGGGATATTTTCAATATGGAAACTGCAGAGGTTAAATTTATCATATACGATCCTTAAGTCGCAATTCCGACACAATATATTGTTGAAAGACATAGTATTACACATTTAGTACTTCCTGTTCAGCTTGAAGGCATAATTTTAATTAGTTAACCAACTATTGGTAATTAATTAATTTTGTTTCGTATCAAATAAGGGAAAGAGATGATAGTAGACAGGTGTGGTGGTATAAGTTGAATTAGCTACCTTGAGGAGGCTTGAGCCCTGAGTTGGAGTATGCATTTAAATAGCGATCACGTTAACATTCACATGGATACCCCCCTTCTTGCCCTCCACTTCTCCTTACCTTCTCCTAACTGGTCAGACAAGTAATAGGATCATAGAGCAGGAATAAAACTAAAAGCATACAAGGAATAAAACTAAACGCATACAAGGAATAAAACTAAACGCATACAAGGAATAAAACTAAACGCATACAAGAAATAAAACTAAAAGCATACAAGGAATAAAACTAAAAGCATACAAGGAATAAAACTAAAAGCATACAAGGAATAAAACTAAACGCATACAAGGAATAAAACTAAACGCATACAAGGAATAAACTAAAAGCTTACAAGGAATAAAACTAAACGCATACAAGGAATAAAACTAAACGCATACAAGGAATAAAAATAAACGCATACAAGAAATAAAACTAAAAGCATACAAGGAATAAAACTGAAAGCATACAAGGAATAAACTAAACGCATACAAGGAATAAAACTAAAAGCATACAAGGAATAAAACTAAACGCATACAAGGAATAAACTAAAAGCTTACAAGGAATAAAACTAAACGCATACAAGGAATAAAAGTAAACGCATACAAGGAATAAAACTAAAAGCATACAAGGAATAAAATTAAACGCATACAAGGAATAAAACTAAAAGCATACAATGAATAAAACTAAACGCATACAAGGAATAAAACTAAAAGCATACAAGGAATAAAACTAAACGCATACAATTACACTTAACAACAACAATTTCTAAAAAATATTTCTAATTTAACAAGGTTTATTATTGTTAGTCCAGATCTATTATAAATTTAATTACATTTCTAATCTAAACTAATTGATAAAATTACACTTTATACAACCGTTTTTTGATATTGTTAATGTTTTTTTTTTGTGGTTCAATGTATATAGTTTAATATAAGCCTAAACAAAATAACACACAATCTCTACATGTTTCTACGGGATTCTATTCTTCTTCTTTCCATCTTTCTCACATTATTACGTACCTTTTACAACGAAACAGTAATGACCATGAATGAGTATAAGTAATAATAAAGAATTTAGAAACATTTTTGTTCAAATGTTTACAACAGCAACAAACCACTATTAGTTCTCATCATAAAAAAAAATATGTATTTATACCAAATGAAAGTTGCGCCAAATGAAAGTAAAAAAAAAAAACACAAAAAAACTACAATTAGAATTGGAAGTCACAGAGGCGGAGGAAAGTAAAATTTTGTAAAGCTATGCTATTTACAAGATACAAAATATTTTTGTGTGTGTGGATTTAACACAACAGATTCCTATTTTATAGAAATCAGAATTAAACTCTCACTCTATAACTTTGTGGTCAAAGATGAGCCCTTTCTTATGAACCCGGAGATGGCATGAAGTACAATCCTCTCTTTAAAAAGCTGGTTTGGTCTGCTGCAGATGCCCACCACATACAAGTCCTGGGTAGGTTTCATATTCTACGCATACGTCTGCTAAATACATGACACAGTTCTCCTTTCAGTAATTGTCCATGGAGACGATTTTCAGGAATAAGGACGACATGTTCCACCAATTCGTAATTTTTGCTGTGGCGTAGAAACTACATCTGAGACAATTGTAGAATTAATTTAAAATCTTGTATGTGTTTAAACCTAATCACCTGGTGAATTTGTTGGAAGTTGAAAGTAGTTAAAATGTTGATGTGGAAAATATGACGTGAAGTGATCTATATGATTACACTAAAATGATAAAGGAAGGACTTTACAGTCTTACAATGTCAACTACTCGGCTACCGATTTACTTTGATCAACTTATAATAAAAGATTGATAGTTTCTATTTAGTATTATTTGTTTTAAAAGTAAAAAGATCTTTAAATAATTATATTTATTAAAACTTTTTTTTTAAACAAAACAAAAAAAAAAAAGATCTGTAGAGTCTGTAAGGACTATACATCTAAGCTTGAAAAGTTTCAATATTGTGTAATTTTAAAATCTAGTTTCGCAACACCATATCTCTACGAACACATACTACATATTGATGATTAATTTTACACATTTAAGCCCCCCTTTTTTTTTGGCAACTACTGCTCCGTAAACAATCCATGTACATATTTTAATTGGTTACACTAAACTTACAGCTTAATGACGAGTTCATGCTTTAAAAATAAATCTTCACAATACATGGATTATAAACTGAAAAACTTTATCTTACACATAAATAATTTGCATGCCAAAGAAAGATCGCTATAGCGAGCAGCTCATCTTGGCTCCGACTATGCTTCATATAGTATTAACATGTGTTATTACATGAAATGAATTGTTTTTTTCAAACGATGCAACATTTAGGTGGGACCTGGATAATTATATCGTTTCAAAATCAGAAAAAAATAATTAGTCCAAATAATGATAGATTCATTTTGGTCTAAAATGGTAAGACAACTGAACTATGAATTAGAGCGCGTGATTTAAACCTGTTAAAAAAGGATTGATAACATTTTTGTTAATCTGCTTTGTTTTGCAATCTGCACACAGGACGTCCCAGCTGTTTCATACTGTCAGACGGTTTAGTGATGTTGTCCGATATAACCAGCTTTCATGCACTTTTTCTAAACGAGGTATATAGTACCCCTTTCAGACCTTGCGATCTCTAGGGCAGAAGATGTAAAGGTCATCTGTTTCTATGTCTTAAGGTTGACGAGGGTAAATGTAACCAGCAAAGGCACTAACCAATCCAACTTTTTCCCAACTAGTGCCAGATACCAATTAGAGCTTGGTGGACACAGGCGTCTAATGATTCCAAAACTAAAAACAACAGAGAGAGAGAAAAAGAGTTAGCTAGAGATATAGAGAAAAAGAGAGAGAGAGAGGGAGAGAGAGAGAGAAAAAGAGAAAAAGGTAGATAGATAGATAGAACGATAGATAGAGGGATGAGAGAGAGAAAAAGAGAAAAAAGATAGATAGAAAGATAGAAGGATTGATAGAACGATAGATAGAACGATAGATAGAACGATAGAACGATAGATAGATAGATAGATAGATAGATAGATAGATAGATAGATAGATAGATAGATAGATAGATAGATAGGTAGATAGATAGATAGATAGATAGATAGATAGATAGAGAGAGAGAGAGAGAGAGAGAGCGATTGAGAGAGAAAGAGAGGAAAAGGGGTAGATAGATAGAGAGAAAGAGGTAGATAGATATATAGATAGATAGAGAGAGAGATAGATAGAGAGATAGAGAGATAGAGAGATAGAGAGATAGATAGAAAGAGAGAGAGAAAGAGAGACAAAGAGGTAGATAGATAGATAGATAGACAGAGAGATAGATAGAGAGAGAAAAAAAGAGAGAGTGCTTGTAATATAGAACCTTAATTCTATAACCCAGTGTTTCCCAAACTGTGATCCGCGAGGCCTGAATAAAAATACACCACTTCATGGGCCTATACTGAGTTTGTGTTCCAACACTAACTACCTTGGTAACTTCTTTTAAAGCGCTATTTCATGTATTTAGCTTTTTGAAATTTGTATGATTCTATCACTTATCTGGACAAATGGGAAAATGGAGGGGGGGGGGGGGAAGACCATATTTATTTTTAAAGCATTTATTTTAAAAAAAGGAACTTCCTGAATTACAACTTATGGCTCAGGCCATAAAAAACAAGTTTTAACAATATTCAATGAAAATTGACGATATTTTTGTTTTTGTTGTTTTTTTGTGTGAAATACACAATTGCTTCTTCTTTTTTTTTTCTTTACTACAAGTAAAATCTAATGGGGACTATGATAATATTGATCATCTTTATAATTTTAAACTTATGTCCGACTTCGGATTCAATTATTAATGAACTGTTTGTATGCTTTTTTGTTAAGCATTTTTAAATTGATTTGTTAAGATCATCTGTCGTGTTTACAGCATGATCAGAACGCTGCGGTCCTATTTCTATTGTGAACCAATGTGTGTTGGGTGGGGAGGTTATCTGGGAGAAGTCTTTCCTTGCTGTCCTTAGGCGCGAAGTTAGAACAACTCTGCTCGAGTCAGTATTCGAACTCAAGCCCCCTTTGTTAGATCGCCAAGTTGTATGAAAGCAAGTTTAAGGCCTCTCAGCCACACATAATATTGCTACTAATTAATTTTTTTTTCCTGTTTTTGTTTTTGTTTTTTTCGTTTATGGCTGACAAAAAAAAATATTACTCCCCTTTAACTCAAAACTAATAGAATTACTTCCTAGTAATCGAAACTATAATAACATTGGTTTTGAAATAAAAAAAAATATATGAAAGGTGTATTCTATATTACATTAAAACTGTGCAGATAATTAAAACTGAAATTTAGGTAGATATAACTGACTGCATAAATAAATAAACTGATTTTAATGAGTATAGCTTATCCCAGGCAATTTGTTTGCACGAAAGTAGATTATTTTCCCGCCAGTTATTGTTTTAGAAAACAAACACTCAAAATGAAATAAATACTTAAAAAAAAAGCTTATGAAAAGGCAAAGTATTCTGCGCTTAAAACTTCATCTTTCAATAATGTACAATTAATTCCCTTATTTGATCTCTAATATAAAGATGACCAAAATTAATTAACTAATTGGGTATTTTTGTTTATTGATTCATGTTTTGCTAGGTGCAATCAATGATGAATTAAAATATCAACTTGATTTCAGGATACGTTGGGGAGAAATAGCGTTAATTAGCTATTTAAAGCAGCGTTTCTCAACCTTGTTGGCTCGGCGACCCCTTTTTACATTTCTTCACTATGCGGCGACCCCCCACCCCCCAAACCGAAAAACTGTTATAAAATGGAAATCTCGTAGAATAATCGGATATGCGTTGTCAAAGCTTTATGTTTAATCCATGAAAAGTATGGAATTATATTTTTCAAATAGATATTTCTCCTATCATTACATTAGAAAGAAATATGTTTGATCTTCCATAGATGCATCATTTTCCTTATTTACCTTGTTCTTGTTGCAGACTTAAATGAAAAATGTAAATAGCATGACTGAGCACGAGCTGTGACTGTGACAAAAGTAGCTACATTGCTACAATAGTGTTGCGACTATCTGAGCTTGTTTCTGCTGTACCAGATTAGGGATTCCGTGGGCAGGCTTTGCAAGATCACAACAACTGTCAACGTCTGCATCACATTCACTTCTTTAGTTAGACTTCAGGGCTACAAACCTGGTAAACCAGACCTCGCGAACATAATGACTGGAAATGGAGAAAACAAATCGCGATACATGCAAATCGGTAATTGACTGCAAACACTTGATCCAGATCTGTGTCATTGACATTAAAGACAAATCTTTTTTTCGCTTCATCGTTATTAATGAGTTAATTCTTCTCAAGGTGAGCAAATTAGATTGGCAACATGTAAATATTATTTTATTCTATTTTTGTTTGCCAATTAGAACTTTCATTTGGATGGATCAAATTGTTTATGACAAATTGAGCCATGTTACTTTTGACCCATGCAGTTACGCTATTAATTAGGGGTACTTATAATTCTTGTGGAAGTGTCTTTTGTACTAATTTTCATTAATGAATAACACAGAGAGTTCATGGGACTTGTGATGACTTTGAAATCCAGACCAATATTCTAGGAAACATGTAGCACTATCTCTATTGAAACTCATAATATTTTGTTTTTCAAAAAAAAATTTACTTTAATAAAAGTCACAGGCTTTTGTAATCCTTTCCAGTGTTATCCAAAAGAGAAACCCGTCTTTAAAATTGCCATCTTTTAATTACCTATCTTTACCATAAACAACTGGGTATCCTGTAGACAAAGCTCGGGATGTTGAGTATCAGAAGGACATTGCATTTATTTAGGCTTCATTGATTCGACCAATAGAACTTCGTTACAAATAACGCTCTGGGATTTGTCACTTTCTGCTTCAACTAGTGAAGTCAAACCTTATCGATATTTATATTTTCTTTTCTTAACGTTCTCTTCTGTGAGAATCATTGTCACGGGTGTTCCATAATGAAAATATTCAAAAGTTTGAGATCTAGAACTTCTCTCCTAGAATGACATTTGAAAAAATTACTAACTTCCAGTAAAACATTTTTTTTTCAATATCAAGTTTTACACGTTGGAATAGACAAAAACTATTATTTTCAATGGTCTTAGGCGACCCCTGGTAAATCGTCGATAGACCCCCAAGGGGGTCGCGATCCACAGGTTGAGAACCCCTAATTTAAGGGAACTAAACCCAACTAATTTAGCAATATCTGTGAATACTCAATGATTGTTGCAATGAAACAAAATAATTAAATTACAAGTTTTTATAGACTGATTGTTCTATTTTTTAAAATTGATTTATGTCTTGTCTATACCAATGAATAATTGTGCAAAGTTTCAAATTGATCCATGAATGGTTGCAAAGATAAAACACTATTTCTCGAGATGTAAAATGCCACAAATACAAGTAAAAAGCAGCGAAGGAAAAAAAAAAAGGCGTTTGTATGCTTTTGCACATTTTGGCACAAACTGTAGTATATACCAACGGTACTACTTACATACACAACGTCTTACAGATTTCTACACATGGCTTCTCGCACAATTACTTTTAATATTGTTTGCTCATCAATCCTAAATGTGTGTCACTTTGATCTCATTATTATGTTGGATGACTAGACCAATACCTGAGATGAACTGCGCAGTGGTTTCCTAACGAGGGAGCTCTCCATAGGGTTTTCCTTCTATAGGTGCGTGTTATGGTGCAAGTGTCTTGTTCAGGGCTGTAAATGAAAAAGTTTGCTGGATATGACCAGCATTCTCTGGTGACATTCCACATTGTCACACTCTGATTCTAACATTCACTCAAACACTCAATAAATAACACACATTCCCACAATCTCTTAATCAAAGACTTAATATACAAATACGATAAACCCAAGATTAAAACTTGCTGCCGTGGTGGCAGAGTGGTTAAGCGCTTGGCTTCTGAACCTGAGATCATGGGTTCAAAGTTGGGGAAGACTTGGATTCGAAATTTCGTGAATTCTAGGGTACCTCTTAGTTCATACATCTCTAACCGGTACCTGACTTTAGTTGAGGAAAGTAAATCCGATTTGTCGTTGTGGTCGCCACGTGACACCCTGCTCGTTAACCGTTGGCCAAAGAAACCGATCTCCTTTGAAAGAATATTGGAGAATGCTCTTATGGCCTGGCAGTTTCTTTAGCTTATGGTATACTAATCAATGCCGAAACAAAAAGATACAATATGACCAATAGCCAACGAGACTTTAAAATAAAAATCAGTATTAGAGGTGAAAAGCTGTCGAGTGAAATTTTAAATACCAGGGAGCTATCGTTTGAAATAATGGAACCATATCTGAGCTTTTGGCCAGAATTGCACATCCCACAGCAACACTAGCAAAGCCCAATACAATCTGGAAAGATAAAGGCATAGCCCGATGCTCTAATATCAGAATGATGCGCTCCTTGGTAGTGGCCACATTTTTATATGTTGTATGTTTGCTCTTCCAGGACGCCTACTGCAGAAATAGAGTGAAAGATCATGGCAATGGAGTTAAGATGCTATTATAGAAGGACTCTAGTTATCAACTAAAAAGAGATATGGAACAAGGATAATAATAGCATTTGGATCCCACGATGACCTGCTGACCACTGTCAAAAACGCAAACTAAACCTTTATGTCCATATTATAAGATCCTCAGGCTTTGCAAATACCTTCCTTCAAGGAACAGAACCGGGAAAAGAATGTAAACAAAAATAGCAATTGGAATACAACATCAAAGACTAGATAGACCTGTCAAAGATTCTTCTTATGGCATAAGATAAAATTCAATTCAAGATTCAACTGGGATAGGTGGTGGTGAAGTAAATATATTATTATTATTATTATTATTATTATTATCATAGCTTTTATATAGCGCTACTTTCATGCTTATAGCATGCTCAGAGCGCTTTTGGTCCAATCTCATTTGTGGACCGGTGGGGGGGAGGGGTATCTAGGAGTTGGTTTTCCGTGCTGCCTTTAGGGTTAGGGTTAGGTAAACACTGACTCTGCCCGAGTCGGGTGTCGAACCTCGAGTCAAGCCAAGCCAAGTTCAAGCGCACTTGGCCTCTCGACCACGCTTCCTACATATATAAATACGCTTTACATATATAAATACATAAATATCATAAGAGAGAGAGAGAGAGATTGAGAGAAACTCTAGATATTATTTGTTTGTTGTTTTTTTTTTTGTTTCTTTGTTTTGTTTTGTTTTGGCATAATGTTTCATTCTTACATTTTTACACTTCATTTCTAAATCTTATTATTTTCAGAGTCAAATGGCGTTATCGCCATGATATCTGGAGATCAGCCCATTGTTAGAACCGGCCTTGATATAACCTCTCCGTCAATCAAAGGTGAACTCTATCACAACATATCTAAAGTCTCCTTTCTTCAATTAACATGGCGTAAACCTACATTCTTAGAATCTGGGAAATATTTCTGTGGAGCACATGTCAAGATCTCGGAAAAAAAAAAGCGATAGGTTAAATAAAATGTTAACTATAATTGTTGAAAGGCCCACGATTGAAGATTTGTTTAGAAGTGTGTTGGACTTAAAAACACTATCAGATGAACAGAACCAAAGTCTACATGAAAACGAAAAAAAATTGAAGAGCATTGAAGATGACTTTAATAAGCAAGCAGACAAACTGAAGCAAAGTCTAAATGATAATGAACAAAAATTGAAGAGCATTGAAGAAGACTTTAATAAGCAAGCAGACAAACTGAAGCAAAGTCTAAATGATAATGAACAAATATTGAAGAGCATTGAAGAAGACTTTAATAAGCTAGCAGACAAACAGAAGCAGAGTCTAAATGATAATGAACAAAAGTTGAAGAGAATTGAAGAAGACTTGATATCTAATCAACAAAACCTAAGCATCTTTAGAAATGAAACGAAAAAGCTTGTGGCTGAACTTTCGAATTCTCAAATAGAATGGAAAGGCCAGATTGACAAAGGTACATTATAGTTTGCTAAAAACTAAATATTTAGGTACCTTTTTGACCACGACATAGAAAAATCAACGTCTACCTTGCATTTCAGAAAGATAGACAGACAGACAGACAGACAAAACAAGACAGACAGACCATACCAGACATGACCAGACAGGACCAGACAAACAGGCCAAAACAAAAAAATACATTAGATAGAGTGAATAAACGAGAGATAAATAGAGAGAGAGAGAGAGAGAGAGAGAGAGAGAGAGATACAGAGAAATATGAGAGATGTTATTAGTTATACAGAGTATGAAAGATAATAGGAGATAACATATGACCTATAAATATATATATATATATAAATTTCTGTTCACTTCCCATAATTTAGCTTTGGACAATCAAGTTTTATTCAATTCAAATACAAAAGTCGTTCTATGGCGAACTCTTCAGCAAGCCGCACACATCTCTGAACTACAAACGGAAAACACCACAATGAAACAGCTACAAAATGTTTCGAATTCTACCCTGAGTGCATTGACAAACCTAGTCTTCATAGCAACAACCCAATACAATGGTACGGTTTATCTGTTATCAAACGGAGGATTAACTGATAACATCCGTTACGCTCAAACGATTTGTGAAGTACTCAGAGGCTATTTGGTGGAAGTCAACACCGATGCTGAGTTTACATTTCTCAGAAATTTCTTACAGACCATCACACCCCCGCTTGTGTTTGTTTACACTGGAGGGACGGATGAAGACCTCGAAGGGGTTTGGATCAACAGATACAGCCAAACATCCATGAAACCATTTTGGGCCCCTCTCGAACCGAGTTCTAGCATAAAACAAAATTGTCAGACATTTTGGAAGAAGCATGTTTGGTATATGGACGACCTTGAGTGCAGTTATAAACCTATTTCTGAATCGGGATTTATGTGTGAGATCTCAGAATAAAGGACAATATCAATAGTACATACTCTTTTTATTACCAAGATTAAATTCATTTAATCTCTCTGTCTGTCTGTATGATACAAGTTTAAAAATAGTTTTTACACCTTTCCCCGACACCCAATCTATGATCTAGTTGAAATTTTGCAGGTTTTTTTTTTTACCTGACAAACAAGAATCAGTAAAAAAAAAAATAGTTTGTTAACTATTGGTAATTATTTATTTTCTTTTATCTCTCGAACAAGAAAAAGAAATAGTACTTGACTGATTAATGATATAATTTGAAAAAGTCTCCCTTATATTATATAGAGAGAAAACTTCGAAAATATTAGTAGATAACTATAAAAAAAATTCTATTTTAATAACAATTACACTGGAACAGTTAATATATCTCATTAGTAACAAAAGGCTTCAGATTCAGGTCGTTTATCATTTATTTTTATTTATATTTTTTTAATAAATATATAAAAACATCTTTTCCTTGATCCCCCCTTTCCTTTACCATCAACCCACTTAAACTGGTCCAGACAACTGTTAGGATCATTGCAAATTGAGAAAGCTAAAATCATGAAATTGCGCTAAACAAAACAATTGATAAAAATAGTGCTAATCGCACAGATTTCTTATTGTTAGTCAAATTTTACAAATTTTATTACATGACTCACACAAAGTAATTGATACTATTTCCATTAACATAAGCTTGCTTTTTTAATCTTTACATACAAATTCTCATATATCTTTCTTTTACATTAGTCAATGTCCTTTGTGAAGATAGCAGCCATTCTTTTTGTAGTGTCAATTTGTTTGTCGATCTATTAAAAATCAGATTTCTTTATTTCACATATAATTTGTTCAAAATATAAAAAAATTCCTATATTGTGTTCATTAAATGCGAATTCTTCTATTCTTCAAATTCAATATGTTTAAATTTGTTAATTGTCATGCAATTTATGTTTTTATTATAAACCATTTTTAAAACGTTTGAAAAATTTTAAAAAGTTTCAGTCCACTTGCTCGTCATTGGCTTAATACAACCGAAATGACCAACCACATCTACTTATCCCTAACTAATGTCAGGTACCCATTATATCTGGGTGGACTCACTGGGGTCAAGAAATCCTGAAATTACAAATCCCAAACGTCGGTTCGGAAGTCAAGCGCTTTACCGCAAAGCAACCGCACCTCATTAAAAATAATGTAGATAGTTAAATTGCTGTTTGTTGATAACCACAACAATGCATCTACAAATAATATATTTATTCTTCTCTACGCACATACACACACACACACACACCATTATTAATGTCTAGTTATTTCTTTTTGTTTTCAATTATACCCATTGCAACTATGGGATTGTGCAGATCATAAGATGCAATTGTTCGAATTAAGGTTGACATTTGTATGTTAAAATTTGATGATAGGGTTATAACTTAAGCGATGCAACTCAAAGATGCTTAATCACTGGAGGACATCGCAAACACATAGTAACATTGTCTGACTTGAGCACAGCCCCTCATATAACTTCTAGACAAGGGCGGAACTCTTTTATCTTCCTTATTGTCAACAGTTATCCCCTAAGCCTATTCTTAGAAGCGCACCTATGACTGAACGATATTTCTGAACGATATGTCTGCATGCATCACAATTTCAATCACAAAGTTATATATAAAGTCGGTACCTGTAAAACATTTACACAAATAGTTTTAACACTCAAAAACTCTTAATATCAGTATTACTAACTTAGAATATCAACTAATACGGAAAAACTTTTTAAAAACATAAAAAAAACAAGGTTACAAAAGACAGTTTGTGTGGAAACACAAACTAAAAAATCGGCCCCCGAAGTGGTCCACCCAGGCAGGCTTCAATATTTTCAGAAAGAACATCCAAAGGAAATTTTTTCAAAGACAAATGAGAGATAAGAATGGAGAAAGAAGGTTAACAGATCTTATGTAGTGTCCCAACGGTCCCGCAGATCAAAGGATAGGTGAAGGTGAATGTAAAATTAGATGTGAACCTGGCCTAACTAGTTCCCCTTTCGGACCTTGTGGTCTAGAGGGCAGATGATGTAAAGTTCATCTGTTTTTGTGGCCTACGGTTAACGACCAATCGCCTTTACTTTTCCCCAACTAATGTCAGGTACCCATTACAGCTGAGTGGCCTCAGCGGCACCCAAAATTGAAAATCCCAGTCTTTAGCAGGATTCGAACCCGGGACCCCCGTTTCGGAAGCCAAGCGCTTTACCGGTCAGTTTCCACTACTGATTACCATATAGAGGTTTAGGAAAATGAAATTTACAAGATTACTATTCGTTTTAAATTAGGTCTAACTTATAATGCATACTAATTAGCTTTTTCTCTTTAAAAAACTGCTTGCATAACTTATTTTAAAAATTAGATTTTTCGCTTTCAGAAAAAAAATAAAGTAGCCGTTGCAACAGAACTTTGAATGGTCTAAAATATTGTGAAGTCGGATTTTCAATATCTTTTGTAGTTTACGAGATCTAAACGGGACGGACGGATAGACGGACAGACATTTCACACCAAATTATAGCTTTTTTTTCCCCTTTCGGTGGCCGCTAAAAATGCTAGAACTTCATTACTAAACTTTATTTAACAAACGTTTTAAGTAAACAATGCTATTTAATTTCAACACATTTAATCGGACAGTCACCGAGACCCCAAAACAGTAAATGCATATCCTTATAAAGTATATACAATTTACGTTTCCCACTCTTTCCCATTTAGCAGGAACTAACTACGCATTATTTTTAGACACGTATGTACACTTCACTTGAAAACTAAGGGTGGGCAACCTCTTGTATCGAGGGCCGCATTTAAAAAAAAAGGCAAATATACAGATATATATCTACATATCTAAATCTAAATCTATATCTAAATCTATATCTAAATCTATATCTAAATATATATATATATATATATATATATATATATATATATATATATATATATATATATATATATATATATTATAATTTTATTTATAAAGCGCTGTTAACAAACAAAATGTAGGCTCAAGGCGCTGTAATAACATTACAAACACAAACACGACAGCTGAAATGACAGTTAATCTAAAACAGTTTTAAACAGATAGTTCTTAATGTTCTTCTTAAAAGTGGTGTGGCATGTTGTCTATCTGAGATCAATGGGGAGTGAGTTCCAAACCTTTGGTCCGTGAACTGAAAAAGCCCGCAGACCGTAGCTTTTGAGGGAGAAACGTGGCACTACTAAAAGCGTTGAGTCCACTGAGCGCAGGGCTCTCTGGGGGACATATGGAGTTATCAGTTCGCTAAGGTACAGGGGCATCTCATTGTTATATATACACTGATGACAAAGTGTGGCGACCTTGTAATCTATTCTCGCTTTCACGTGAAGCCAATGGAGTGTACGCAAGAGCGTAGAAGCAGAATCTTGTCTTGTTTTTCTAAGTACTATTGAGAGATACATAGATAGATAGATAGATACATACATAGATAGATAGATAGATAGATAGATAAATAGATAGATAGATAGACAGATAGACAGATAGACAGATAGATAATAGATAAATGAAACACATATTTTCTCCTTTTAATGTAACTTTGACACAGAAACAAAAATTAACTCTTTTAATGCTACATTTCTTAACAAGTTTGTTGCGGTATCTCGCATACATAACTAGAAGCACTTGTTATGTTATCGCACTCACAGGTTCCAAGCAAAGCTTTAAATTTAGAATGGAAGCACTGGCAAGTATTGTTGGCTGGTTCACCAGGAGCCCACTCAAAGTTCGGTGTCGTGGAACTATGTTTATTAACCCATACACCACTGGGGGCCTCGTATGTGGCACCTGTCCACACCGCCTCTGTAATATTGAAGGAAGAAATAAAGTTTCGAACTATTACAAACTCCTCGTGGGTGTCTATCTCAACCACGTAACCACCAAATCCGTTGCACAGAAATTCAGCACTCCCGAAACTGAATGACTGCGCATGCGTAGAGAGATAGTAGCGATGGCCGTTGAAAATCGACGAAGCAGAAAAGCCATAGGCCAACATTGGGTATATCCTTTTATTTAGGGAGTCTATTAAGCCTGTCTGCTTGTCAACGCACGCTTGTAGAGAACTAACAAGAGCTTCAGATGCGCTTCTATTTGCTTCAAGCTCGTAGATCGTATCAATTACAGTATTTAAACTGTAAGATGTTAGGTTGGCTGTAGAAAATATGGATAACGGTCTACCAATGTCATCCAATCCCTTGATCGAGCACAGGTATGCTCCCAGCATCTTTGTATTTGGGTATTTGAATTGAACCAGCAGCGTGGACTCGCCATTGTTGTCGACGGAACCGGAAATGACCTGGACTTCACGAGAAAGATTGACTGGGTGACCCTCCACTTCATTGACGAAAGCGAGGTCCTCGTACGATGTGGATGTCGAATTCGAGTAGGCCACGCTGAGTGAGACTACAGCAGTCATGGAAGGAACATCCCCTCGACTAAATGAACATCGAATGTTAACTTCTGAGGACAGGTCGTCAATCAAAAACGCCGGATCAATTTTTATTTTTACATTGCTATGCAATATGATTTCTCTTTCTGTAAACACATTACCAGATACTGAAAAATAAACACACAAAAAAAATTGAAATAAAGTTATTTAAAAGCCATACACACTGCAGAGCAACATAAACACAAAAAGATATATAATGCAAAGTGTAATACATATCTATCTTAGAAAGTGATAGGAAGATAGTACGTTGTCTATTGTTATGGAGTTTGTATGAGAGTGTGTTTCTATAGCGATGGTGGGAAGAGTTTAATGATTGGTTGGTGGCTACGTAATTTGAATGATGCAAGATAAGCAGCACTGTCGTCATCTGTCTTGGGTAGGCCACAGACGACTCCAGATTGCCAGAGTGAAAAGAATTTGTTGCCGATTAGATTTTGTTCCAATTATCATTTTTATATTATTACAAAGTCTAATTAAGTTTATTGTATCGCAAGTAACATTTACTTCTGTTTTTATAAAATTTATATTTATTTTGTACTTAAAATAGGTTATTCAATATAATTCAAGTTTTACAGGTTAATATATTAAACGCTTTCATGGGTTTAGTTGTCTATCAGCATTTAGTGCTACAATTCAACGACCGTCAAGAACACCTGAAGAGATCAAATCCATTTTTTTATTTCACCTATAAGTTGTCAGATATTTAGTATTTGTTTATATAAATTTAACCCAACAAAGCAATATGAACAATGAACAAGCAAGTGAGAAAATACTTTTTTTTTTTTTTGCGTATCTAAGGGAAAGAACCACTAATTACTATCATATATCTTAAACTTGCAGGGCTTACCTCCCTTTCTAATCAATAAAATATAAATATTTAATAAGTTAATAAGATAAACATATAGATAGAAGGAGGCGCGGTGGCTGAGCGGTAAAGTGCTTGGCATCCGAATCGGGGACCGGGGTTCGAATCCTGGTGAAGATTGGGATTTTTAATATCGGGATCTTCCGGCGCCTCTGAGTCCACCCAGCTCTAATGGGTACCTGACATTAGTTAGGAAAAAGTAAAGGCGGCTGGTCGTTGTGCTGGCCACATGACACCCTCGTTATCCGTAGGCCACAGAAACAGATGACCTTTACATCATCTGAAAGGGGAACTTTACTATTACTTATAGATAGATAGATAGATGGAGATAGATAAATAAAAAACTGACCAAAGGTGATTATTTAAGTACAAATAATTACATATTGATCTATCAATCTATTGTGTAGCTATATCTACCGAGGCTATACTTACTCGCCTCTAGACAAGCGATCAACACACACAGATACGATTCACGTCTCATAATTATTCTATCAATTAAGAATTCAAAATGTCCATCTATTGCACAACTAAATGTCTATAGATATGACATACTGAGCTTATCACAGATACCTTCATTCTTAAGCATCTTAAGTTAGACTATTTCTGTTCTTATGAGTCAAGGGGTATTATCACCCTGATAAGAACATATGGATTGGACTTCTATCTATATTGAACCATACCATGGTCTGCATTCAATGGTTCTTATAGAGCAAGGGTTCTCAACCTGTGGGTCGCGACCCCCTTGGTGGTCGATTGATGATTTGCCAGGGGTTGCCAAAGATCATTGAAAAAAAATGAATTGTTATTGTTTATTCTTCTATTGCTGTGTGTGTGTGGGGGGGGGGGGGGGTTTGCGGCTAAGTGAGGGATGTAAAAAGGGGTCGCCGATCATAAAAGGTTGAGAACCGCTGTCATAGAGGATATTTAAGTTAAAATGTGCTATCAACCTATGAATAAATAGTTCTACTAATTGCTTGATTAGTATTTGTGTGTGTGTGTGTGTGTGTGTTGTATCGTGATATTAAAGTCTGGGCTGCACACAGTCACCAAAAATCTTATGCCATCTTATTTCATATGCAGCATTACATTTAAAAAATAATTGTCACGGTGATATAGTGTTTGGCTTCCAAACTAAGCGACACTGGGTTCGAACCTAAGTGAAGACAGGAATTTTTAACTCCGTAATTTTTAGGCCGCCCCAACTCGTATGGTAAAGTAAAGCAGTAGGTCTTTCCGCTGGCAACATAACAGCCCCATTTACCGTCGGCAATAAAAATAAATCTCTAGTATATTTTGCCTTAATACTATTTAAAACTCAAACAGAATGACTTCTAGGGAATATATTGACCAAAAGGAAAATCAAGTCTGTCAAGAAGTGAAAGATATTCTGCTCAATGTAGTCTGAAAATGTGGTCGTAGGTGTACAAATCATTAATTGAGCCATCTGTATATCATTTGAGCCTTTCTTGAACATGTTTGTCAATGTTCAAGTTATTATTAAATATAAATAAAAATGGTGACATTACACACATACTTACTTTAGCGTCTTCTTAAGCTTCAAGCATACTGAAGTCTATGTTGTGGAATATACAACCCCTGGTCGTGCTGCCATCCACCGTCGTGCTGCGGGAGATTTGGGCTACGAAGCAAATTATCGTTAACTCTGGAGGAACATCCGGAAAATGTACAACGGTTTTTTTTTACAAACAACATTTTTACAAAACCACAAAGGGCGTTGCAACATCTGAAGTTAGATAGAGACACAAGAACTAAAACAGATTAAAATTTGAGAAGTCCTAAAGATAAAACTTCTCTAAAAGCGTTCAGCATTGAACAGGTCACATGGAAGAAGGAAGCACATGATACAGCATTTTTAGCGTTGCGCGTGAAAACTAGCGCACAAATTGCAGAGGACATGAGAACAGCCCTGGCAGAAGAAAAGCGTTAGATAAAAAAAAAAGCAAGACCAATGACACTAGCCCCAGCTGGAATAACCTGCCAAGTGTGTAGCCGAACATTCCGGGCTCACCTAGGTATATATTTCTCTTGCACTGATATGCGGCGATATAATTCAAGAAAGTGTCTTAAGAAAACTATCACCTATTGCGTAACGGCTTATGGGGTATAGGGTATACACATTTGTTACAGTTTATTACAAGGGGGGAGAGGGTGGCGTCTGAATTGTTACATAAAAAAAATATTAAAATGAAATAACAAAATAGTCCCTTGACTTTTGCGGGTCCAACTTTTGCAAAAGGGCTATATCACTCGTTTTCAAAAAAAAATAATTAAAAAAAAAAAAATGTAAAAATACGTCTTATTTATATTTTGTTCTCAACAACACGTTTTTTTTCCGGCGGCCGATGGAAATTGTAAGTATTGGGGAAAAAAAATAATACGTCAAGGTAGCGCTTAGGAATTTGATAATTGCCACGTCATTTTTAGAGAAACCATATTGAATAATGTAATCACTGAAAATGATAAATTGTCGCTACTAAAATTATTTTTTTAATTATGTTACTCTACTCGGGGGGGGGGGGGGAATTGAGTTTTGTTGCGATTCGTTACGATGGAAGAGAGGGGGGGGGGTAAATAAAACGGGGATTTTAGGCGCTACATGATATCTATGTCCACATCACAAGGTCCTCAGGGTGTGCAAAGACCTTCCTTCAGGGAACAGTACCAGCAGGAAGAAGAAGAGAAAAATAAAGGGAAGGTTGCATCAACGAATGAACGGGCATTTTGTTGGCGTATTCCTATCCAAGAAAAGTGTAATGTGTTTTGTGAGTTGCGGTTGGCATTTCTTGTATGGTGCCTCAACGGTCCAACAAGCTTGGAATAGGTGATAGCTGAATAACTGAGCGTTCCCTTAAGTTACTGCGTCTATTGGAGGGTTATTTTTCCTTTTTGGTTTTAGTAATTAGCATCACATGCTCCATTTTAAATTGTATTATAATTCAAAGCTTTAAAACGAATTTAGCGGCAGATAGTTTCATCGTTGCATATAATTTTCACTATGTCTGTGTATGAGAAGTCTTGCTTTTATCATATCTTTTCATACATCTGCACATTATGTATATAGTAGAAACTTTATCTGATTATTTTTTACTATGATGGTTAATGATTACTATTTTTATTTAAATACCCTTAATTGCATCATGGAGAGCAATAGCAAAAATAAAAACTTTTGCGAGCGCTTCTCTCACGAAACAATAACTGATTTATAAATATTTTTTTATTGCATTAAGAAGAGAATATGTTTCCTTGAAGTATTTATTATAAATTATTTTCGCTTAAAGAAATAATTTATTTATCTCCCTTGCAACGCGGACTGTATGAAGTTGATTCAATTTGATCTTTTCATATTTATGCATAATGTGCTCAGCGGCCCGCGATGATTTCCACTCTAGGGGTGAGTCCACTTTGCCCGGAGGTAACTATCGATCCCTTACAGACAACTTAACCGACCATGTACAGAGAACGTGTTGGCGCGACGTATCGATTATGAAAGGCGTATTGACCAGTACAAATATTTAGTAATAAACAGTCGATCGGATTCTTGGAACAAAGTGACTACAGTTCTCATTATAAATGTATTCTTATTTAGATATAATGTTAAAACGAGAGTTCATTGAAATCTGTTTTTAAGGAAGATATATTACTGCTTACTATTGCCATCCAATAAATAAGTTGTTTCCATTCGTTGTTATGTATATGGGGTATAAAAGGAGACTGATATATTTGTGCAAGCCTAATAACAGACAAAAATTCTTTGACAAATGCAACTTAGGTTCGGTATAGATATTAAAATGCATTAACAATGGATAGACAAAGAAGACTCTGATTTCGACAAATTTAACAGTGTTTTGAAAGACAAAGAAAACAATTTAATAAAGGCGAATAAATACAATTTTCACAAGGCATTTTCTTCGACTCCGCAGTCTGCCTTCCTTACAAAAATGGCAGCACACTCTTTACATATAGCAATTTTTGTGTCAATACTAGCTTACTGCCCGGATATAACAGAGTGTCAGATGACTGGAATACTTACAGCTGATTTTAAACCGTATCCAAACGTAAGCACATTAGGACAGGTGATAAACCAAGGAAGCAACTTCTCCAAACTGTGGTGCGCCTTTCTGTGCCTGTCTAGTCCAGACTGCACTGGGTTCAGATACCAACAGAGTTGTGAGATTGTGGACAACAACGTCAATACAAGTTTCTTGAATTTCTCCAGCGGCGATGACGTGTTGAGGAAGCGGAAAGTCTTCCTTCGAGAGCTGAGCTATAACTCTGTGAATTTAACGTCGTATCAACTCTCGAAAATACCGTCAAGAGTAGTTTTAGGTGATATGGTAAGTCCTATAGCTTACAATAAGTAAAATAGTTGTGTTTTTTTCCTTGTCTAAGTTAACTAATTCATAGGAGGAGCCTTGAACTGGAACTTAGGTGGATAGTTCCCCTTTCAGACATTGTGGTCTAAAGGGCAGATGATGTAAAAGTCTTCTGTTTCTGTGGCCTACGGTTAACAAGGGTGTCACGTGGCCAGCATAACGAGGAACCGCCTTTACCTTTCACAACTAATGTCACAGCTGGGTGGACTCAGTGGCGCCCAAAGATCCCGAAATAAAAAAATCCTAGACTTCACCAGGATTGAAACCCCATGACCCGGTTCGGAAGCAAAGCGCTTTACCGCTCAGCCACACCCAGAAAAAGCTCTAACAATTTTCTGATAACTTTGACAGAAAATGTACATGTTTTTGAAAAAAAAATTTACTACCTGATTGGCTATTCTAATCATCTTAAAATCAAAATTGGTCTATATTGAACAAAAGTCAGTGGAAATTTCAGCATTTAATAGGTAAAAAAAAATAAATAAAAAATAGCATGTAGAAATCATTACCCATACAGCTAATATTAGTTGGTGGCGATACACGTCTGTATAGTATAATTATATTATTTACAAATCACTGTTACGTCGACCACCTTTAAGCTCATCCAAATAAGACTGTCTTTCGCATAAGCTCATCTCCCATACGGGATATTTGCGCTACCCAGCGTAACTGTCGGACCAAAAGAAGTCCCTCTATACCAATGATGCTCAACCTAATTCGCCCTGCGGGCTATTTTAATTTCCGTCATTCGTGTCGCGGGCCACATGAACGAAAAAGTAACGAATTGACATTGACTTGAATTTGAAAATATTTTATTTGAAATCATTGGATCTAGTTACATTCTAGTACTAACATTAATGAATTGGATATTTGAACTTATCTCTTATTCACGAGCTTTACAAAGACTCATTTTCTTTTTCGAGTAAATATTCCCATCGATCCTCCAATCTGTAGGCGTAGTTAAACTATCTTTTATTCGCGGCTTAAATCAAGATTGTCGCCATATTTGTTTTCTAACTCGGTTTTCATGTTTTTCTTCTTAAAACAGACGCATTTTCTTTACAAATCAACTATGTTGGCTTATTATCGTGTTCCCCAAAAGTAAAGGTCTGTTAACTTTTTCAGGTAGATTCTAGGCCTACATTTAATAAGCGTAAAAATATTAAAGGTCATGGTACCAATTAATTCAAGAAAAATTAAGGGCCCAATCGTTGGTAAAGATACATAAGTCAATATTTTTTTTGGATGGGGGATGTTCCACACTTTGTGCCAACATTTCGGCGGGCCGGATGGAACCACGTTGCGGACCGGATCTGGCCCGCGGGCCATATTTTGGGCATCATTGCTCTATACTGTCCTTACCGGCGTTCGCAAGTACATCGATATTTGTTGTGCGGTCTTGCCACCGTATGTCCATGATGGAGCGCAAGGATCTTTGATGAAAGCATTCAAGTAGTAGTTGCTTTCTGTATAGTGTCCATGTCAGATTCATATAGAAGAGTTGAGAAAAACAGTAGGCATACGGAGCGATTTGTTGCGCCAAACACTCGCCCGAAAGCGTCCAAAAGCGCTACTGGCCCTGGCCAGATGGTTATCAACTTCTCTTGAAAGCGAGGCGTCATTTGACACTACACTACTTAGATATGTGAAGTGGTCTACCACGTTAGAGACTGTCCGTTTACGGTGATCTTTACTGCTGAGTATGTATGGGTGACTTCTGGAACATGACCTCTGTTTACCCGAGGTTTAAAGATAAACCGAAAGAAGCGGCGGCGTATGCAAATTCGTTGACCGCATTCTGGAGATCATGTTCATTGTGAACTAGCAATGAACAGAGCTGCCCCAGGGAAACGTTTTCAAGACAAGCCGAGGCGCCAACTTGTCTTGGTTGACATAAGAGAGAGCGCCTGGAGACAGCTGGAGGTCACTCACAATGGTCGCAGGATACACATTTGTAACCAAAATAAAATCCGCTGCCGAGGACAGACGCAGACGACGAAAAGAAAATCTAAATCGACCACCTGCGGACAATGGTTATGCTTGCCCTGAAAGTGGGAGAAAATATGTAGGTCGCAGCTGGGGCTGCGTATCCACGGGAAATACTGCATCCCTCATTAATCTTCAGACTCGAGGACAAGCCTTATTTTTTTCTAAATACACAGCATTTAACAATGCTACCCGTATCAATGTCGATATAGTCACTGAGAGAGTTTTGGAAACAATTAAACGTAATAATAATATAAATAAAGGGAAGCGTAAAAGTTATTAGAGTATAAACGGAGCTATCAGAATAGCTAATCGACCTAAATCCATTATTTCAAATAAAAACATTTGTTTGTAGGCCTTCATATATATAGATCTATCTCTAAAGTCTAGATACTATTATAATAGATGCAGACATACTATTATACGAGTGAATTCAAGGGCTCAAGAAGCTTGTTTATTAGTGTACATTAGTATATTTAATTCCCCCCATATAGCGCCTCCTGTAGGCTTTCCAATCATAGTATGTTTACATGGGGAGGAGGATTAGAGAGTCGGCGTGCGTGCGTGGTGTCCCGCAAGGTTGGGCGAGTAGATAATTATATATACCGATAGTTAAATGTAATTATTGTCCTTAGAAAGAAAGATACAATAGATTGTGTAAACTGATATCTAGGTAATCTTCTAAATTACAAAACGATGTACGCTTATTATGTGCCTCTTGGGACATCCATTTATTTCACCGAGATTCGAACCCAGGACCCCAGGTTCGGAAGTCAAGCGCTTAACCACTCAGCCACAGCGTCCCCTACCCGGTCATTAGTGAAATTGTATGTTACTTTTTTGCTTTCTACATTTATATTTTGTATTTGATTGAAATATAGATAATCTTAACACAAATCCAATGAGGATCAATGAAGCAGATTTCTCCTTAAGTCTTACAAAAATAAAATCTATTTGAAGGTTTCTCATCGTGAATGAAGTGATTGCATTGTTTGTCTACTTGTATATTACAAAGTAATCTTTTATTACGATAGGACTTGATTTCAATTTTCAGGTCTACTTAAAAGCAAAATTACTGAAGCATAGCGATGTCAGAGTGACACTTTTTGAGCAGCTGGACCAGAGCAACATAACCTACGAGTTCCGGGCCAGGTGTTCGACCTCCGCCTGCAAGACCAAGTATGTGACCATCAGCAACAAAATGAACGGGATGTGGAACACAACCATCTACAGCAACACCCCTGCCTACACCCTGTCGGTCGACGAAACCTTCGAGTATCACATGCTGGTGACGTCACAGGGGCTGGTCACCTTCTTGAAAAACGTGTTCCTCTACACGCTCAGCACCCAGATGTCGTTCGCTAATGCTAATTATATCACCATAAGCGGCTCTATCGCCGTGGAGGAATTTAGTATGTAGCTAGAGTTTTAAAATTTTTTTTATTTTTCCACACATTTATGTTGTAGGTAAAACCTTGCCATTAAAGTATTTAAGCGATATTAAAAACCAAAAAAACAACAACAAAAAAATATATATATACGCTCAAGTAAAACGGTCTGATTTACCTGTCCATAGTAATGCAAAGAATAGTTAATTTATATATAATTAGAAAGACGGTAAACAGATCGTGTGTGGCTCACCTACAGACCAAAACAGTGATTTTTCACACATTTATGTTAAATCTTGCAATTAAATTATTTAGCGATATTTTAAAAAATACAAAAAAAAAAAAAACAACGTTTAATGAAAACAATCTGATTCTCCTTTTTTATGCAAAGAATAATTTTGTATATATTATTATGGCTTTTAATATAGCGCTACTTACATGTTTAGAGCGCTTTTGGTCCAATCTCATTTGTGGACCAGAGGGAGTATCTAGGAGTTGGTTTTCCGTTTAGGCGCTCAATAAACACAATTCTGCCCGAGTCGGGTGTCGAACCTCGATCCCCCTTCTAGGTAGCCAAGTTCAAGCGCACTTGGCCACTCGACCACGCTTCCCACGAAGGAGAAAGACGGTAAACAGATCTACTATGGCTCACCAATGGTTCAATAGACCAAAACAGTGATGTCCAACCTAGTTCGGCCTGCGGGCCATTTTAATTTCCAACACTGGTGTCGCGAGTCTCATGACCGAAAATGTACAACAACGTATTGAAATTGACTTAAAACAATTTTTATTAGAAACTTGTGGATCTAATACTTTTATTAATTAATGGGATCTCTAAAAGTATTTTTTTTGTTACGCATTTTTTAAACAGCCAAATATTATTTATAAATCAAATGCGTTGGTTAAGCTTGGCTTAGTATCATGTTACACACAAAAAAAAGTAAAGATCCGTTCACCTTTTCCTGGTAGATTCTACACTGGTTAACTACTTACGGAGTCTATCAATCCTTCGATTTTAAATGTTAAACGGTCATGGTTTCCACGTTAAAGTCATGGTTCCAATGATACGGGTCATGGTTCAAATCCTTCAGAGAAAGAGTTAGGGCCCTTACGTAGATAAGATGCATTTTTCAACCTTTTTATTATTATTATTATTTTTTTTTTGGAAAAGAGGGGAGGTATAAAATACACTTGGTACCGATGTTTCAGCGGCCGGACAGAGCCACATCGTGGGCCGGATCTAGGTGGTGGGAGGTATTTTGGGCTACACGATTATAGAACAGGTGAAGGTTATATAAATGTATACACAAATATATTGTTAAAGAAGGATTAGGAATAAGTTTAGTTATTTGTTTCATAGAAAGGGAAAGTATTGACTTAGAGACAATGACGCGACTAGTAAAAACTAGACTAGGATTTGAAAAAGAATAGTTAAATGTAAACAGAATACTGTTGACGGTTTTAGAGAGAGGCACATTTGTTGACGTATAGATTTAGCTTGACGACATTCGACGATTCACTTCGTTATTATAAAACTTCTCGTTCGACATTCACCACTAGGGTCGACTACATTATCTCTTTGACTTAGCTGCATCAGACACTTCGCTCAATGAAGATTTAAAGGTTTCAGAGGGGAATCTTTACTACTTTGCTTTTTGTAATCATTTAGCGTTGATAATCTGTTTACTCTGCCCCCCCCCCATCCCCCAAAGAAAAAAAAGTTGCGCCAGATTTGTTGTTTTTAGTAATTGCTAGCAATGTCTCTGTTCATACAGTATTATGTTATAAAAATGTTTACAGAATGTAAATACAATCTAAAAGAAAATAAGTATTCTTTGTAAGTTTTTTGTATGTTTGTTTCATGTTTCAAAATTTCCCAATTTCTATATTCTTGATGAATTTTCTGCTCATCTCATCTCATTTCATCATCTTATCATCTCATCATTTCATCTCATCTCATCATCTCAGCATCTCATCATCTTATCATCTTATCATCTCATCATCTCATCTCATCATCTCATCTCATCATCTCATCTCATCATCTCATCTCATCATCTCATCTCATCATCTCATCTCATCATCTCATCTCATCATCTCATCTCATCATCTCATCTCATCATCTCATCTCATCATCTCATCTCATCATCTCATCTCATCATCTCATCTCATCATCTCATCTCATCATCTCATCATCTCATCTCATCATCTCATCTCATCATCTCATCTCATCATCTCATCTCATCATCTCATCTCATCATCTCATCTCATCATCTCATCTCATCATCTCATCTCATCATCTCATTATCTCATCTCATCATCTCATCTCATCTCATCTCATTATCTCAGCATCTTATTATCTCATCTCATCATCTCATCTCATCATCTCATCTCATCATCTCATCTCATCATCTCATCTCATCATCTCATCTCATCATCTCATCATCTCATCTCATCATCTCATCTCATCATCTCATCTCATCATCTCATCTCATCATCTCATCTCATCATATCATCTCATCATCTCATCTCATCATCTCATCTCATCATCTCATCTCATCATATCATCTCATCATCTCATCTCATCATCTCATCTCATCTCATCATCTCATCTCATCATCTCATCTCATCATCTCATCTCATCATCTCATCTCATCATCTCATCTCATCATCTCATCTCATCATCTCATCTCATCATCTCATCTCATCATCTCATCTCATCATCTCATCTCATCATCTCATCTCATCATCTCATCTTATCTCATTTTATCATTTTATCATCTCATTATCTCATCTCATCTCATCATCTCATCATTTCATCTCATCTCATCATATCATCTCATCATATCATCTCATCGTATCATCTCATCATCTCATTTCATCATCTCATCTCATCATCTCATTATCTCATCTCATCATCTCATCATCTCATCATCTCATCATCTTATCATCTTATCTCATCATCTTATCTCATCATCTCATCTCATCATCTCATCATCTCATCTCATTATCTCATCTCATCATCTCATCTCATCATATCATCTCATCATCTCATCTCATCATCTCATCTCATCTCATCATCTCATCTCATCATCTCATCTCATCATCTCATCTCATCATCTCATCTCATCATCTCATCTCATCATCTCATCTCATCATCTCATCTCATCATCTCATCTCATCATCTCATCTCATCATCTCATCTCATCATCTCATCTCATCATCTCATCTTATCTCATTTTATCATTTTATCATCTCATTATCTCATCTCATCTCATCATCTCATCATTTCATCTCATCTCATCATATCATCTCATCATATCATCTCATCGTATCATCTCATCATCTCATTTCATCATCTCATCTCATCATCTCATTATCTCATCTCATCATCTCATCATCTCATCATCTCATCATCTTATCATCTTATCTCATCATCTTATCTCATCATCTCATCTCATCATCTCATCATCTCATCTCATTATCTCATCTCATCATCTCATCATCTCATCATCTCATCATCTTATCATCTTATCTCATCATCTTATCTCATCATCTCATCTCATCATCTCATCATCTCATCTCATCATCTCATCTCATCATCTCATCTCATCATCTCATCTCATCATCTCATCTCATCATCTCATCATCTCATTATCTCATTATCTCATCTCATCATCTCATCTCATCATCTCATCATCTCATCTCATCATCTCATCTCATCATCTCATCTCATCATCTCATCTCATCATCTCATCTCATCATCTCATCATCTCATCATCTCATCTCATCTCATCATCTCATCTCATCATCTCATCTCATTATCTCATCTCATCATCTCATCTCATCATCTCATTTCATCATCTCATCTCATCATCTCATCATCTCATCTCATCATCTCATCTCATCATCTCATCTCATCATCTCATCTCATCATCTCATCTCATCATCTCATCATCTCATCTCATCATCTCATCTCGTCATCTCATCTCATCATCTCATCTCATCATCTCATCATCTCATCATCTCATCATCTCATCTCATCATCTCATCTCATCATCTCATCTCATCATCTCATCTCATCATCTCATCTCATCATATCATCTCATCTCATCATCTCATCTCATCATCTCATCTCATCATCTCATCTCATCATCTCATCTCATCATCTCATCTCATCATCTCATCTCATCATATCATCTCATCTCATCATCTCATCTCATCATCTCATCTCATCATCTCATCTCATCATCTCATCTCATCATCTCATCTCATCATCTCATCTCATCATCTCATCTCATCATCTCATCTCATCATCTCATCATCTCATCTCAATCTTAAATTTTGCATAATTATTTCTTTTACCTGACAACATAAGAATCATAAAAAAAAAAACAACATTGACTATTTAATTAAATATTGGTAATTAATTTTTTTTTGTTCGGTATCTGAAACAAGGGAAACAAACTTGACTTAATAAAGTGGTGGTTTAAGCTAAATTTTTCCAATTATAGGTCGCAGCTTAAAGTAACTTTAAAACATAGATAACTACAATCTTCCTTTTTTAGAAGCACCTCACAAGCAGAGTTGTAAATATGTCGGCTTGAGAAAGTTTGAGCGAAGAATTCGAATTTACGTCTTTCCTTTTATATATATATAGAAACGCTTTAAAAAAGCGATTACGGTAACATTCACCCAAAGAATCCTTTCTTTCTTCCCCCTGTTCCCCCTCTTAAAGTGGTGCAAATAAGTGATACGATCATAGCGTATCGAAAAAGTTAAAGCATGAAATAGCGCTAAAGAAAAAAAAATTGGTAGAAACATATCTAATCGCACAGATTTATTGTTGTCGGTCTAGATCAGGGGTTCTCAACCTGTGGGTCGCGACACCCTTGGGGGTTGATTGACCATTTGCCAGGGGTCGCTTAAGACCATCGAAACTATGGATTGTTATTTTATTGCCTACTCTTCTATTTCTGTATGTTTATGTCGGTTGGGGGAGGGGAGTGGTGTCGTGGCAGATTGGGGGATTGTAAAAAGGGGTCGCCGAGCTTAAAATGTTGAGAACCGCTGATCTAGATATATTACAAATTTATTTATGTGTGATGCAAACTCATTGATACAATTACGCTTCATGTAAGATTTGTATTTGTATATATTCTTCTTGTTTTTTTAACGCAAAATTTGTTAACAGAATAATATACAGGAGTTGGTAGAAATTCGACCGTTTGAGCATATGTTGAAAAAGTTGAGAAGAATCTCATTTTGCAAAGTCTTCTTCAAAAAGTGTTAAGCCGATAGACGCATCTCACCAACACGTTGTGGATTTTAAATGTAGGCCTAAAAATGTATATAAAAATTTCTTTTATTTAAAAACATTTTTTTTTAAACCTGGATAGCAAATACAACAAGAATACCCTTTTTCCCTGCCAAAATAAGTTTTCAGGAAGTCGCGCTGCCCTAGGTGGGACGAACTGTCCACCTCTCAGTAAGAAAAACGATGGATTAGCGAGAATCGAAAAAGATCGATACATATCGATCGTCAAAGGCTTAAGATAATGAATCATGACTTACCTGTTTTCTGTGCAACCTGTTACAATGCTGTTTGTGAATATTTCATCTATTACTTTGTCTTATTCGCTCAATTGGTTATTATGAAAAGGTGAGAACCTTTCACATAGTAGAACATTTCCTTTTTTTAAATCAACTTTTATAATAAGTGACACATAAAGGAGTAGTTCTATAGTGTCTATTGGTAATTGTAGGTTTCAGCATATGTATTTATTAGGAGGCTCGGTGGCTGAATGGTAAAGTGCTTGTGTTCCAAAAAGGGAGTCTAGGGTCCAAATCTTGGTGAAGACTGGGATTTTTACTTTCAGGATCAATAGGACGTCTCTAAGTCCTCCCAGATCTAAATGGAAGCTGACATTAATTGGTGTAAAGTAAAGACGGTTAGTTGTTGTGCTAGCCACATGACACTCTCGTTAACCGTGGGCCATAGACATATTAAATCATCTGCCCCATAGATCACAGGATCTGAAATGGGCTATTTACTTTTTATATGCAATTATTAGAGTTTGGTCTTAGGCCACTGCAACCTATGCGGCCGCAGTGGGCCCCGCACTTTCGTATGCCCCGCGCGAATTCTAGGTGCAAATGATTAAATTAAAACATTTAAACTTATTATTAAAGGGTTCCTGGAATTCTCCCGAAATTTCAAAATATAAAAAAAAGTCATAAAAATCTCCTGAAATTATTAAAATCTTCTGAAAATGCAAATCTCCTTAAAAACAGAAAAAAAAATTGTCATCTTGGGTGTCATTCAATATGGAAAACGGCAATCATTCTCGCTCTTAAAAACTATAGGGCATTGCTTCCTTTCATTTAATAAAAATAAGGTGAATTTTAACCGAAACAAGAATTTCAAATACCTAATTTATTGTATTAGTCACTGGCATATAAATATAGATCTAAATCTACCTCGTCCTATTTAAAAAAAAACATCAACGATATTTCGCTAGTCGATAGTAAATGTAAAAGCTAAATATGAATGTTTATCGGCTTTTTGTTAGACGGCTCACAAAGTTAATTTCATTGTGATTTTGTACTTAGTAAAGTACGAATAGAATGCAAAAACGATTTATTTTCTAATATATAATCTAAATTTTCTCTTATTATCCTTATCCCTACCCAGACTGGACCCCGCGCAATCCGTTTCGCATAGGGCCCCGCAATCTGTAGGACCGGCCCTGGATAAGGATACAACATTACAAAAATCAGTGTAATTTTACCCTCAACAGATGAAAAAAACCAATTCAATAATAAAATACTAAAAAAATAAAAGCAAGTAAGATCCATAAAGATGGATAATATCGACATGTTTTCATGCTAAGCCCGACCTAAATAATGTAGCAGCTTCACTTAAAGGATAATGTATGTCAACCAATGAATAATACGCTAAATCAATCAGTCTATACATGGTCTATTATATACAATACATATACAATACCATTTATTTCTGTCACTAAATATTGGCACTCTTAATATAACTTAATGCGTTTTGCCTGTTGGTGCTCTAACAAAAAAAAAAAAAAAAAAAAAAGGAAGCTATTTTGACATCTTAAGAGCCTCTATAAAATCTATATCTTACAACAATATATGCCAGATTTTTCTGAAAAGGCATTATAATTTGACTTTTGGCAGTGTAAAGTAATATGCCACATTGAAGTGCGAGACTATCTATTATTTACTTTTGTAACTCCCGTGACCCGAATAAACTTTGATGCATTGTCCCGGTTGTCGGCTAGCTATCCGTTTTAGTGGTGGGCAAGTGCTTTCCTTTTTGGTATGCAAATAACTCACTGTTTTTGACTAGTGAGTGCCGCTGGTCCGTGACAATCGACTTTCCGGAGTTACGAGTTCGTTGTCAGAGGAGTACCACTTTGGGGGGATCCAGGATGACGCCTATGAAGTTGTTGTCTGCTAATACGAATGGATTGAAGAGTTGTCTTTATTGAAGGGAACGTTTCCTGAACTTTGACTTTGATCGATGACCAATAGTCAGGTTTGGATTCCGTGTTATTGGATGAACAACAATTGATTAACTGATTGCTGATTGATTGATTATTCTAAACCGTTTCTTTACCTAAATATGTTTAGGTTCGAGCATAAGCAGTGGATTTTTTTTTCGATAATTGTACGTACGTCTTTGTGTGTGTGAGTGTGTGTTTGTATGTGAGTGTGTGTGTGTGTGTGTATAAAACGGGGAAACTAATATTCTCATAGGAGATTGTATGTCCAATGCACACTCCATTGACTTCTTGTGAAAGCGAGAATCGACTACAAGGCGGCCACACTTTGTCATCAGTTTATCTATAATAATTCTAATGCCCATGTACCTTAGCGACCTGATCACTCCATATGTCCCCCCCAGAGATCCCTGCGCTCAATGGACTCAACGCTTTTAGTGGTGTCACTTTTCTCCCTTAAAAGCTACGGTCTGCGGGCTTTTGCAGTTCACGGGCCAAAAGGTCTTGAATTCACTCCACATTGATTTAAGACAGAAAACCTGCTACGCTACTTTTAAGAAGAACATTATACCTGTTTACAACTATTTTAGATTAAATTGTCATTTTAGCTCTCGTGTTTGTGTTTGTAATATTATCACAGCACCTTGAGCCTACATTTTGTTTGTTAACAGCGCTCTATAAATTAAAGTATTATTACTATTATTAAGTGTACAGCCGAGAACCTTTGAAACTTACTCCTTCGCGCATCAACTTTTTTTTCCAAAGCTAAGGTCAAAGCTGTTTCTTTGTTTTATATTAGAGGAACTACTGGTCGGGTAGTAAATCTTTACAACTGAACCGATGTGTCACGGGCTCAAATCTCTTTGAAGACTGGGATTTTTTATTTCGGGATTTTAATAGCGCACACAAGTCACCCCAACTGTAATGGAAACCTGAAATTAATTTAGGAAATTTGAGTTGTTGGCCGTTGTGCTGGCCACATGACACCCTCGTTAACAAATGGACTTTAAAAAAGTTTTTACCATCTGCCCTATAGATCGAAAGGTTAAGAGAGGGGTTGTTTACTTTATTTACTATTTAGAAAGTAACTAAAAAAATTACTTATTATTTTCTTCGTTAGTCGTTGTTAATTAGTTTTGCTTTATATAGAAAAAAACATATTAGCTATGGTTAGATAAGCCTTTGGTATAGAATTAGGTCTTCACTTTAAAAATTTGAAACTAACGATTAGATAACTATCATTCATTTTATTTTCATAAGCACTTGAATGGTTAGCGTGTTGGTCAACTAGTTAGGGAGCTTGTACCCTCGAGTTCAAATTCAAGTTGAACAGATGTTAAACTGCTTCTTTAAAAGCCAGCATGGAAAATTCTCTCCCAAATACCTTCCGCTTTGTATCCCTCCCTAACTGGCCTATACAAGTGATTGAACGATAACAAAAGCAATGAGGCAATGACGCCAACATGGCGCGTCCCCAGAGACAGCGCAAGGGACTACTATGATGCACAAAGGAAGCATCTCCAGATGCGCACGACACACAGCGCGATGGGAAATGGTACCACAAACAAGATTTGAGTATTTTTCGGCCTTTCAAAACAGTCTAAATATATGAAACGTTGATTATTTTTTACTAGAACCTTTATTTATCCAACGCTTACATAATATTTTGTCCTACCCCCCCTGGTAGGGGTTTTAAAACTCTAAACCCCTTTGGCTGTGCTAGGGCAAGTGATGGTTTAGTATTAAAATTTCACCTAAAATAAACAAAATTAAAGCAAAAGATCAGTCACTAAACTCCGACGACCCCCCTGCGGGGGAGGATTTCATATCGGGGGGGGGGGGTAGTTCAACCCCCCACCCCCTGGCTACGCCCATGATATATATATATATATATATATATATATATATATATATATATATATATATGAGAAAAGAAGTCATATTTAATGGAAAAGTAATTTTTTCTTTGTTATAAAATACGATATGATATTACTCAATTTTATAATGTAAAATCTTATTAAAGCACCTCTACCAATGTAGGAACCTCTGGCAAATCCTGCCAAGTTTGTCCATTTAGTTATGACTGGTCATGACCCTCCGAAGGGAAAAATAAAAGATTAATAAATTGAGTATAATATGAGCTTTAGACAGTCATAAATATGGTCCGATAAGTTTGGGTGACCACTGCCAGCCACTACACTTACGCCCCTTCAACCATAAGGCTTAAGAGATATAATAGAATCCCAATCTTTATTTCTATAGTAACATTCTATAAACATTGAATCATTGTTTTAGGGGAGGTAAGATCTCGAAATAAAACAACCAATAACATATTTTGGATTATCTCCGCTACATCGATACAAAAAGAAATTTAGATTTTGTAGACTGATTTGACTTCGTTCTGTAACAG